>NC_142929.1:163362706-163587706 GCF_046866305.1 Octopus bimaculoides | reverse complement strand
GAATGTAAGAATTTCATAGTTTACTACCTGTAGTTGGTCTTTATATGATTAAGATGTAAACGTTAAAGTAGTAACAGAAGTTATTGAGAAAAAGGGATAAAATTGAAAGATGATAAGATGGGTTGTGATAAGATGGGTTGTGACATATGAACTGAAGGTGAAAGGAAAAGGGGAGATGAAGGGAGCAATAGACTAGGATGACAGGTATGTTGATATTTTTTTTATTGTTCATTTAAAATCCAATTTTTCATGTTAACATGGGTTGACCAGTGGCTTATCTGAGGCAGCATTTGGAGATCAGATGTCCTTCCTGTCAGCAAACCTTATCTGTTTTTCAAATAAAAGATTTGTATTATTCCACTTGTCTTCAAAAGTGCAATATAGCCAGTCTCAATTTTAATAAGGAATGTAAGCATCTTATCCCTATCTGCTTAGATAGTGACAAGCAAAGTCATGGAATGTTAAAACACACACACACACACACACACATTCATGTGTGTGTGTGTGTGTGTGTGAGAGAGAGAGAGAGAGAGAGAGAGAGAGAGAGAGAGAGAGAGAGAGGTGAAAATAAGTTTTTAAACCATTAAAACCTCTTTCTTGAAAACATTTCTTCTTCAGTTGTTTCATACCTCTTTCAGTTGAGGGCAATGGTCCATACATCTTCTGACATATTTATCTCCTAGCTCTTTCCCTACCAATTGACCCAGAACGATCCATCATCACAGAAAACCGATACACCTGAGACTCCCCACTTTTACCTATTCATATTTAAATCAAAATACTGATGTAAATCTCATTACTGCATAAGTAATAACATTGAATTTAATTAGACTAAATGCTTGCTGTACACTATCCAACATTTCTGTGACATGAGTTTTGTGTTCTCTGAATTTTCTTGATATTTTACCAAATCTTTTTTTTTTTTTTAGCAGTACTATCATGTAGTACCATTAAACACAATAAAAACTATGTAGTACTACTGAATACTAATGCGTAGTATACTACTATAACACCATGTGGTACCACAGAACATTATTTAAAGAATGTTAAACAATGATGATATCTTTGTATTTTACTACATAATGTAGCATAAACCTTCAAGTATCAACACTTTCCACAGTAGAAGGAAGTTCAATGCCTTAGTGAAAGTTGTATTTTTTTACTTCTTTTACTTCTTCAGTCTATGTCAAAGAGATGTCACTTACAACATTTACATGACCTCTGGGATCAGGAAGTAATTATTCCTTGACATCTTGATTGACTGAACCTTGATTAAAGACATTTTAACAACTTAAGTGATGTGACATATAATTCCCATTGTGTTTGTTTAAAGGAATATTTCTGTTTGATCTTCAGGTGGTGGTTGTGGTGCTGGTGGTAGCTATAGTAGTAGTGGTGAAAACAGGTTATCTACTAGGCCAACTATATTCATTTAAACCTGTTAATAATACATATTCAAAAATAACAAATGGCAGAATCAAAATGTCTTGCTATTCTATTTAAGTTACAGACCTTTCTTTCCATTCTAAGTTCATATTCTTTGTGGATCAACTTTACCTTTCATCTTCCCAATCAAATTAAATCAAGTATCAATAAAGTACTGGTATTGATTGAAATAATTGTTCTCTATCCTCATGTTCCTTACATTTTGACCTCAAAATGTTTCCCAAGTTGAGTTGACAAGTTTTCTTCAATTCTTTCCATCCAGTTGAAGTTTTAAAAATTTTCCCCAGATTATTTTTTTAAAATGTTGTATATAATTTTGAGGTAAAATCTGATGGTGATTACAAAAATTGCATTCAGGAAGAAATTTAACAAAATCTGAGGCAATTTTGCTTTTCATATCCCAAGAACTAATAGAAATAAGTACCAATGAAGTTCTGTGGTAGATTTAATAGGTTGTGTCCCACTTGATAAAAAAACGAAATGTTTCTCAATGTACTTAAGATAAATATCAATATATTGATGTGAAAAAATGTAATGATAAATAAAAAAAAAAATCTAATTGTTGAGAAAATATGAAGAAGTCTGAAATTAATGTCTATGGAAATATAATCTTGAAACAGATATAATTTATGCCTATGTAAGGAAAATATCTCCAAACAGATATAATTTGTATTTATGGAAGAGAAATATTTACAAATAGATATCGTTCATGCCTATATTAGAAATATTTATGTTACACAGTGAATATCTTGCTACAAATATACTCTCATTGAACAGTGTTTTATTTTGTTACAACATACACTTGTGGGTAACAACTTTATTACACATTTGGGTTTCAGAGAAAAATAAAATCTACCAGTCAGTCATCCACTCCAGTAAGTAATAGCAGATGTTTATTTACATGAAAGCAAGAAGTTTTTATTCAGAAAGGAAATATGAAATTGTTTGGCTTTTAGACCATTCTCAAAAAACAGGTGAAGGATAATAAATTTTATTTCTCTTTCCAATTGTGCATCATCCTTATTATAACCATAATCTTTGTCGTCATCAATGTCATCATTGCTGTCACCAGTGTCATTGTCACTGTCATCATCATCATCATCATTATCATCACCGTTGTCATCATCATCATCATCATCATTTTCGTCTATTTTCCCATACTTGCCTAGATTGGTTGGCTCAATATAGCTCAAGTCAGTCCTTATTCTGAGTAACTGTCCTCCTTGATAGATCAGAGGGCCATATCTCACTCTAGGCATAGTCTCAACAGCTGGATGCCCTTCCTGTCACCATCCACTTTACAGAGTGTAGTGAATGAGCTTATTGTGGCATCACTATAAGTGATGTTGTCATGTTCTCTCAACTAGATATTGTTCCTATGCATCTGCCAGCCACTTTACAGTGTGTACTAGATGCCTTTTTATCAAGACACCACCAATGGAGTGGTTGTCATGTTTTTGACAAGACTAAGCAGTCCTCTTCACCCAATACTATCCTTGCTTCTTTGCCAACCTCTTTATAGAAGGTATTGGGTACATTTTATTGTAACACCAGCACCAGTGAGGTAGCTTTATATCTCAATATATCTTGTGAGATTATGGTATTGCACTTGGTAAGGTTTGGACATGTTTTTTTTTTATATGTGAGATGATTAGTTGCCTATTGAATTATGGTGAGAGTACATATTGGTATAGACTTGTCAGATCGTAAACAACAATGTCTTTCAAAAAGATTGTTTTGATGTGTATATATAATGGCCTAGTGGTAAGGGTGCTGCACTCACAATTAGTGGTACATTGTGTTCTGGAGCAAAACACTTTATTTTGCATTGCTCTGAGATCATATCGATATTTGATGTGAGGTATACTATGCATCTGTACAAGAAGCAAGCTAATGTATAGAAGAAACATTTCATCACTATAAACATATCATCTGTGCAAGATTTTCAGCAAGAAATTGCAGAATCTACATCTGTTGTTTATCACAGGAGAATCAATCACATCCTATTTTGCTACACAACCTACCATATTATTAACATGTAAGCTGAAAGAACATACAGTGTAATAATTATGTGAGGATAAATTGCACCACGTGAGGAATAATTTTGTTTCTTTTCACCATGGTTCAAGTATGCTAGCAATCCAGCCTGCTAACCACAGAGCTAGTAAATTCCTATGATATTATATTCAGATTTTATTTTTTTTATCATTTCCCAACTGTTCAAATCATTGGAAAAGTATTTAAAAAAGTAAGCCAAATAAAGGATAAACAGTTAATACTATCACAACAAAAATAAGCTTTTTATTTCTTGGGAGATTACACAGAAAGTGAAATAAATATTTAAAAAATTAAACATTACATGAATAAATTTGCTAATCTGAAATAAGAAATTAAGAGAAAAAAAACTTATGTCTGTGTGTCTGTGTATTTATTCTATAATTGCCTAGATAGAGATATTAAAAGAAAATAAAACCCAGAAAACGACAATTTTATAAGATTGTCTTGAAAGTTTATTTTACTTAGCCAGAAGCATTTCAAAACAAAAAGTATAAAACTATTATTGATTTCATGGGCATTACATCTCAAGAAAATCTTTTATTTCAATAACTTTACAATAAAACAACAACTTCTAGAACAAAACAACAGGTCTGTCATTCTATTATCCTTCTTTTCTGCTTTTTCTTTCTCACTAAGCTCTTTGCTGATGTCTGCTATTTTCCATCAATAGATGTCTTCTTTGTGAATTCATAAAATGGATGTTGTTGACTGGAGATTTGGTTCATGCTTAGCATTCAAAATCAACTCATGATTTTCAATATATGTAATAAGTTTGATAAATGTGTGTGTGTGTGTATGTGTGTGTGTGTGCATGCGTGAATGTGTGTGCACACACATGTGTAAGTGTCTGTGTTTTGAAAAACTATCACTGTAATTATTTTAATATAAGGGATGTAAAATGTCCTACGAACAAGGTAATTGACATTGCTACAGATCACTGCCAATGCTTCAGCTCATTCTTACATCATTTGTGGTCTTACCTACATGACAGCAAAAACATCACTCCAAAGATTAACTTTCCTTTTTCTAGCCTGAAAACACTTCATACGCAAACAACTGCTGATGCTCTACAAAGCTCAAGTAAGACCTACAGTGAAATAATGCTTCCACATTTGGAAATGGTCCTATTACTACTACACACAAAAAACATCCTCGACAGCATCTAAAAGAAATCCATTGGATCATTGGCAAGGATTCGCATATCAGTATTTGAGCCCACAAACACTCTACCTTCACAGTGTACTACATGCAACAGTGTCTGTCCCTTAAAAAAAATATATACTTACACTCAATACCTTGGTTATTCTCGTACATGTGGGGACCTGGTCTTCTACCCTTTGTACCTTGTGAAGCATTCCCTACATTTCATCCCCTCAGAGCCATTATTTCTCAATCTGTGGCATTACTCATCTGAAATCACTTAAGAGCAGAATTGGCACATACAAGGTGCATTAGGATCATCAGAAGACAATTAATGATACTTTGAAGTGTTTGAGGGAGGGCATTTGGTGAAAGTGATATGTGGAGCATGAAGAATTGGACTCTTCATGACAGCAAGACATATTGTCATCAAGCTCTCCTCAGTCTTAAGTTTCTTGCCAAAAACAACATGGTATCTCTTCCACCCCTGCACTGTTCACCAGATTTAGCACCTGTAAACTTCCATCTCTTCCTCAAGATGAAAATACAACTCAAAGGCCATCATTTTAACACCGTTGTCGAGATTCAGAGCAAATTACAGAAGGTCCATAACCAGCTTACAGAAAACAACTTCCAAGCTGGCTTCTAAAAGTGGCGGGAATTCTGGGACTGGTGTATTGTTGCACAAGGTGACTATTTTGAAGGAGATGATGTTAAAGCTTATGTAAATAAGTTATTTATCTTTTATTAGGCATAACTAGTTTGGGAGCTTTTGGATATCACCTCGTATTACTTAATTGCTTTCTTTGTGCTTTCCAGTTACCTTTCTCTTCCTCAGAAACCACTTCCTTCTCTCATTTGCATTATCATCCCTTCTCACAGAAATCCACCATTCACCTTCTTATACCTTCAGCCATCACACTTTCTCCAGCCATACTCTGTTCTAATACTTCTCACATCTGCTATCATTTTCAACACACTCTGCCACTATACCTTGCACATCAAATCCATACTTTCCTATCTTTTATCTTTTCTGAGCCATTTCTATCTCTCCCACTATACCCCCCTCTTCATACTGGTACATCCCATCAACTGCACTGCTACCCTCATTCATCACTCATTACATTCACCTCTACCCCTATCTTTAACCATCTGTTACTCTCCCCTCACATTCTTATGAAATTACCTCTCCCCTTTCCCAGGTCCACTGTATCTTCTCTTCTTGTACCTTGAGCTACCCTGGAATTTTGTCACCACAATCTCTACTCTCTTTCCACCTACTGCCATCATCTCATATAATGAGTGGTAACCATGTTTCTCCTCTGTAGCAAAACACCTGTGCCTGCCGCCTGATCATACTGTAGTCTCTCAACATCATTATCATTTAATGACTGTTTTTCATGCTGGCATGGGCTGGACGGTTTATAGGAGCTGCACGAGGTTCCAGATCTATTTTGGTTTGGTTTCTATAGCTGGATGCCCTTCCTAATGCCAACCACTTTACAGAATTTACCAAATGCTTTTTATGTGGCACCAGTATCAGTGCATTTTACATGGCACTAGCACCAATGTTTTTTATGTGGAACCAACACCAGTGTTTTTTATGTGGCACCAACACCAGTGCTTTTTACATGGTTTAGGAATTACATAATTCAAAACAGGTTTATTATTGCCTATTTTACATTGGCAAGTCATGGGAGTTATCCACAATGATCTCCCATGGCAAACATTCTAGAAGCTTCCAAGAAGTTGGACTCATGTCCCTTTTACTAATCCCAATGAGCCAGGGATTGTTCTAGAACGTAAGTTAGTTACCATGGAGCGTTAAGGTCTCAGGACTATATATTGAAGAGACGCAGATCCCTGCCCTCTCTCTCATTGATTGCCAGACTTCATGCTAGACACATCTCTGTGTTGAGAGCACATAAATTTTGCTACATGTGGCCCAAAGAATCAAATGCCTTAGAGGAGCAACCGGGTACCTCATAGTTATTAAGTTGCATAACATGTGCACGACTTGCTTTTGCACAAGAAGTAAACCTAAGTGGCATAAAAAATTCTCTCGTACATTTTAATTTATCTTCTACAGATGGAATGTGACAAGGCAAGATAATATGTACTCATTCTTCATTTAGGTACTGCTTCAACCAAAGCATCTTATTGGTGAATTCTTACCTAGTTCTGAATTGGCATTACATTACTTGTGAAGTTCAAGAATGGTTCTTTCATTTAATCCAATCAAGAATGCATTTTACCTTTCGTATCACGAGGATTTTTGCTTCTTAATTAACTTCTTGTTCCAGCAGTAACAAGGCCAAGTTGCAGTCTTAACTCTTATTACAATGGCCAACCTCATTGTTACAATGATACCAGCACCAGTACCCTTTCTAGTAAGCATTACTCCTCTATCTATGGCACTAATCTGCTGAAATCACTTGAGAGTAGAATTGACACATATTACTTACCCCCTTAGCCCCACTCCTGCTCTAAAGCTTCTCATCCCATTCATTTTCCCTTTTCTTGTTCTTTTCTTGTCTTGCAAGTTACCCGGAAACTTCACAACTTCACACAAAAAGGCACCAGTACACACTGTAAAGTGTGTATTGGTGGTAGGAAGGGCATCCAGCCATAGAAACCATGCCAGAGCTAACATTTGAGCTTGGTGCACTGCTGTCCAGTCCTTGCCAGTATGGGAAATGGACATTAAATGATGATGATGGTGATGACGACGAGGATATCAGATTTAGATGAGACTTAAAAGAAGTGAAACTGTGAGGTTTGTGCCTTTCTCATGGGCAATAATGATGTACAGGAAAGCTAAATGGATTCAAGCAGGGATTGAAACCCATGTTGTTGGCAATCCAATGAGGATTGTCAATTAAAATGGTTCTAGGTAATTGCTCAACTTACTCAGAATAACTTGCAAATCTCCATCAAATCACATTTGTGGCAGGCTGAAAGTTCTGACAGCCACACTTTCTTCATTCTCTTGAAGCATTCATTTCTTGTCATCTTGCTAATGGCACCATCAAACTTATTTTTATCTTATCTAACATACTTGTAGTTTTTGCTTGGCTGCATTAAGCCAATCGTGTTTAGTTCCATTGTTTTTTTATATAGCACTTGAGTTTATCTTATAACACCACTAAAAATGCAGATCTGAAAGCAAATTTCATTCTAATGTTTATAGAATATGCCACAATTTCTTTTTGATGCAACTAGTATTTGGCCTAAACAAAGAAAAAAAAAAGAAGTTTCCAATTCTGTAAATACTATGTTGTTGTGTACCCTCAAGTTAGTTTTGATCAAATAGCCCTATAACATAAAGATGGTCAGCTAAACATTGAGGTACTACCTAGTTATATCATATCTCCATTTAATTAATAACCAGTCTAAACATGTTATATTTTCTTCAATATCAGCCTATTTTTGTACACCTGAACATTTTGGTAAAGACTGCAAGAGAAGCAAACAAAATGGACTTGGTCAGAGTGTGGCAACTTCTATTTCTTTCCATTTATTGTGGGTGCTGTGCATCCTAATACAATGCTTAAGGTTGGTGATGTTGCAGTTATTTTTCGGAAGTGTTTCTTTACATTTGTCTGAGCTGAGTGAGAAAGATAGTGTTTTTAGGATAGTGTGATAGCAGTGACCTGGGATGTTGTTTGTGTGTTTTTCTATCAGATAGTAACAACAGTGTATGTGTGAGGGGAGGAGGTACTTGTAGCAATAAGCTGTACTCCTCACAAGTCCAGGTGGAATTTAATTTTTTGCATGTTTGTGTTTACGTGTGTTGATGATTTGTGGATGCAGTTAGTCTTTGTACAACCTCTTATAATGTGTAATGCCCTGTTTTGTGTACTTGGTAGTTATTGTGGTTTGCTATACAGAAATTGGTACCCAGGTAGGACTAGCAAAGTCCATAGTAGATGTAATGTATTGCTTGTACACCATTGTTGTCTCTTTCCAATAGCTAATTGTGGTACTTATCATTTATTTAACCCTTTTGTATTTAAACCGATCATATCCAACTCAAATAATCTACCTCTTTTATGTTCAAATCAGCCACATCTGGCCTCTCACACCTACACTACAATGACATTCTAAAACTAAACAATCATATCATCAAAATCTCAAAGATACAAGATATTACATGATTAATTCAAAATGGTGTGAATCAGTTTGCATTGTATCTGACAGAGTAATCTGACTGCCAAAGGGTTAAGTTTGTGAATCAGTTTGCATTGTTTACTATGTTACTGTGTATATTGTGAATGTTGTGAACTTGTATGTAACTGTTAGTATTTATGCCTTCTGTGTAAGTAGTTAGTTTGTGTTCACTGGTTCACCAGTAAAATAGAAGAGAGTATATTTCATGTTCTATGGTGTTGCTAGAAAGAAGGGACATAGTGTATTTCGTAGCTACCAAAGTTCATCCTATGTTGTTAAACCTCAAGTCAACCCTGATTGACTGGACCCATGGTCAAAGGCACTCCAGCTGTGATCATCTCATCTGTTTTGGGCATAATGTACTTTGACGACATTGTGCACTGTATCCTTCTTTTTTCTTGAAGATGGTAGAATGTAATTTGAGGGAGATGTGGTTGATGTTTATTTCTAACAGGCCAAGCAATCACACAGAGGTTCCTTTGATAGCTCAGTAGAGACTCCCTGGTTCTTCAAGCATGTGTGACAAGAGATTTCACAAAAGACTGAAGACAAGTACTGACAATCAACTGCTCTGCAGGATACCTTTTCTGACAATGTATGACGTCAGATTTAATTGTCTACTTTTCACAAATACAATAATGTTCCAAGTCTTCACTGTATAAACGTATTGAGTTCTCCAGTTTTAGAGGTAGTAGTAGTATGTAGTTTAACTTACTTCTATGTATAGTAGGTATTATAAATAGTGTGACATAACGAATTCTTTTTTTTGTTTTCAATATAAATTTTAAAAAAACATCTCTTTTCCCGCGTCCGTAAATTAATGAAGAATAAAAGAGCTAACAAAGAGAAGGAACTGTTTTTCTGGATTCCTCCAGTCAAAGAGTAATCTAGTGCAACTCATTAGAATCCTACAAGGAAGCCTCTATGTGGTCATATACGCGGGGCTAGAAATAGAAATTAAATTTATGCAAATTATACTCAACCAATTTTTAAAAATGGATATATTTAATCATATACCTCTATTTACATTATATCTGAAAGAAAAATAAGATGGTCATGGTTGGAATGCCTTTGATCATAGGTTTGCTTGATGAAAGCTGACTTGGGGTCCAAACTATATAGCTTGTTAATCATGCGGCATGTTTGAGCGCAATTTTCCTGTTTGTTACCATTTCGATCATCCGTAGTATTTGTGTGTGTAGCATTATTTCTCTCTCAAATGTATATATATTAGCATAACGAGTGGTGGCTGCTGTGTATAACAAAGGGACATTATAAGACGGTCATGGCGACTACTTTTACCAATCCTTCCCAGTTGTTACCGCTTGGTGCGTAATTTAATTACAACTTAACTCCTCATCGTCTGTATCTATCCATCAAGATTTCCTTTATACATATTCCATTTTGTTTCACTAATCCCATTTTAAAATACTGTTTCATTTACACCTTTACCTCTTCCTTTCTTAACGAAATCTCCAACCAAGATATTTTAAAAGCACGTGTTCTATGGAATTAGTGATTTACCTTTTATTTTCTAATTTATTTTGTTCCTGAATATTCTAACTTATAAACATTAGATTAGTTTCGAATTATACACTGTTGTTTCTCGGTTTCTTTTATTCAACTTTCATAGTTGTTTAGACTTCTTTTTTTTTTTTTTTCGAATTAAATGTTAACAGCTTTACTCGAGTGTTTATAATTTCAATGCAGTTGAGAAAGCCGAACTATATTGTTTTTAATCATTAAAAGAGGGCAAGCGAGCATGGTGCTGTATTTATAAACTCATTACAACATTATTTCAGTGCCAGTGAATAATCTATAACGCATAGTTATACGATTCTAATAACATAGTTTCATTTTAATAGCTTCAGTATCGTTGAATGCATTACAAATATTGAAGACCGGTCGGTATAAGAAGTATAAATTATGAATATTGATTTTTTTTTTCAATACTGACTTACGATATATATATATATATATAAATATATAAAGGCATTCTATATACGGTTTATATAATGGGAAAGAGCCTATGTATATTTTGCAGGTATCAGCTCTGCTTATTGTCCTGTTATAAAAAAAAATATATCCCACAAGATTCATTCCGGATTATATACCCAATTTTTATTTAAGATTTTAAATTGTATATTGATCTATATAAATTGTTTTTGTTGTTTAATTACATAATATTAGCTAAGTTCATGTATAGATAATTTGCAGTGCTTCTTCCTTTAGCCGTTGTATAACTTTCGGCTAGCGAAGGCAGATTCTTTTGCCGATTCACAGTTAAAAACTCCTTTCACTTTCACTGAAATACTTCCTGTTCATAGTTGAGGCATTGATGCAATTGATTCACATGAGTTTATACTTTGGGTTCGTTGCACAGAAACAAACAAACCTATCTAAAGTTATTGCTAACTCTATATAGGAAGTGTTCGGTGCTTGAAAATATCAAGTTTGCGTGGCGGTTTCAACTAGCTGCAACTGTCATTTATTTTGCTTCGCTAATGCCTTTCTTAGGGACATAAATGGCTCAGTATTTCATTTCCTCTATCCGTATATTTTGTGCGCTTGCATATATGTTCCTTTTCTTACATCTTTGTCCCTATACCATCACGCTTCGTATGTATGTATGTGTTTGTGTGTAATAATTTACGCAAAATTCGGAAGAACCGGTATAAAGTTTCAACTTATAAGAATTGTATATGTTTAGTGGTGACTAACATACTTAATATAGTGACCCTCCTCTAAAGAGATGTAGTAATCCAAATAAAAATTAACTTTAACAATTCTTGTCAAAAGAGGCAAGGATAACAACACTGAAATCCAAATCCATTGAAAATAAATGGATGTATTTAATGGAGGGGTGACTGAGCTTTGATAATTATGTGTGTGTGTGTGTATATATATATGATTGACCGTTGACTGAACACTATTCAATTTTTTTTCTCCGTGTTTTTCTCCTTGTCTCCGTATTCTTTCTGTTGAAGAGCGTAGCTCGAAACGTCAAAGACTTTCCGTATTCCCGAGCGTCATACTAATATATCCTTTTGTTATTTACACCACCTGTCCTCGTCTGTTGTTATTATTTGTATATTCTCGCATATATATATATAATATATATATATATATATATATATATATATATATATATATATATAGTGTGTGTGTGTGTGTATACACACGGAAACGTCCACTTTCCGTGCTGGCATGAGTTAAATGGTTTGACAGTATCTGGCGAGTTACTAAACTGAACTTCAGTATCAGCTTTGGCATGATTTCCATGGCTAGATGCCCCTCCCAAGGCCAACGATTTTATAGAGGTGTATTGGGTGTATTTTTCCATGCTACTGGCATTTGTGAGGTTGCTGTGTAACTTGCAAGACTGGAAAAAAACAGGTGTGGCGGAGTGTCAAGAATGGAGTAGAGAAGAAAAGTGAGCAGTGACTGAAGGCACAAAAGGGCGTGATTGGTTGATAGTGTGTGGTTAGGGATGCAGGATTGAGACGCTTACTTTCCAACCATATGGTTATAGGTTCACTCTCATTGGATGATACTTTGGACAAGTGTTTTCTGCCTTAAGCTAACCAAAACCTTGTAAGCAGATTTGGTTGACTGAAACTCAAAGAGGCCTCTATGTGTATATGTATGTGTATCTCCTTGTCTTGGCATCAAGTGATATTTGTAAAATAGTGTCAACTTGTGTGTGTGTTTGTGTGTAAACCTATTGCTTCTTTACTTCCTATCAGGTGTTTGGCAAGTTTATCTTCCTGCTTAAACTGTAGATATGTCTGTGTATATATTTTAGCACGTGTCATATTTGCTGTCTATCAACTATGTTACTTTTATCATCTACCACTGCAGGTCCGTTTCAGCATTCCTCTATTGACTTCAACTTTGTAGTTAACTCTTTCTGCATCTCTCTTTTATTCTCTCTCCTTCTCTCAACACAATATAAAGCAGGACTGGAGAAATCAACCAACATTTATATTACTTATTATTGTTTGTTTGTATGCTCTCTCTCATCATCGTCGTCGTTTAACGTCCGCTTTCCATGCTGTTAAAGGTTGGACAGTTTGACTGGGGACTGGTGAGCCAGAAGGCTGCACCAGGCTCCAATCTGATCTGGCAGAGTTTCTGCAGCTGGATGCCCTTCATAACGCCAACCACTCTGAGAGTGTAGTGTGTGCTTTTACTTGTCACCGACACTAGGTCCAGTTGGCCACGCTCAAAAGGTGTTTTTTATGTGCTACTTGCACGGGAGCCAGTCCAGCGGCACTGGCAACGACCATGCTCAAATTTGGTTTTCAAGTGTCACTGGCACATGTGCCAGTAAGGCGACGCTGGTAACGATCACCCTTGGATGTGCTGTTAACATTCCACTGGCACAAATGCCAATCAGGCGATACTGTCATTGGCCACGCCAGCAATTTTGATTTCACTTGCCACAATAGGTCTTTGCAAACAAAGTTTAATGTCCAATGAATGAGGGGTACTCATAAGTAGGCTGGTTACACCAACTGTCATAGACCATGGGTTATGGTCTCACTTGGCTTGTCGGGTCTTAAGCACAGCATATCTCCAAAGGTCTCGGCCACTAGTCATTGCCTCAGTAAGGCCCAATGGTCTTCTTAGGTCTACCTCTTCCACAGGTTCCCTCAACTGACACTTTTTCACACAGCTGTCCTCATTCATTCGCAGCACATGACCATATCAGTGCAATCGTCTCTCTTGCACACCACATCTGATGCTTCTTAAATCCAACTTTTCTCTCGGGGCGCTTACACTCTGTCGTGTATGCACACTGACATTACACATCCAGCAGAGCATACTGGTTTCATTCCTTGCAAGCTTACGCATGTCCTCAGCAGTCACGGCCCATGTAGCATGGCAGTTCCTACACATGCGTCATACAGTCTACCTTTTACTTTGAGCAAGAGGCCCTTTATCACCAGCAGAGGTAGGAGCTCTCTAAACTTTGCTCAGGCTATTCTTATTCTAGCAGCTATACTTTCAGAGCATCAACCCCAGCTACTGATTTGGTCCCCTAGGTAATGGAAACTATCAACTACTTATAGTTTTCCTCACTGGAATGTGACAGCTGTTCTCTACACATTTTCAGTGTTTATAGCACCTGAGCATTTGTCACATACAAAAACTATCTTCCCAGTTAGCCTTCCTTTGATATTGCTGCACCTCTTATGTGTCCATAGCTTACACCAGGTACATCTTGTGGAGTTTCTACCTATGCCTTTTCTACAGATCAAGCAGGGCCATCTACCTGAAGGGATTTGTAATTTGTCTGCCTTCCTACTTACTAAGACTTTGGTTTTAGCTAAGTTGACTCTAAGGCCCTTCGATTCTAATCCTTGCTTCCACACCTGAAACTTTTCCTCTAGTTCTGATAGTGACTCAGCAATTAGAGCAAGGTCATCAGCATAGAGGAGCTCCCAGAGGCATCCTGTCTTGAATTCCACTGTTATTGCCTGGAGGGCTATGATGAATAAGAGGGGGCTGGGGACTGATCCTTGGTGGACCCCTATCCCTACCTGGAATTCTTCACTGTACTCGTTGCCAACCCTCACCTTACTGACAGCATCCTTGTACATGGCTTGCACAGCTCTCACTAACCATTTATCTATCCCTAATTTCCTCATTGACCACTAGATAAAGAATCGGGGGACCCTGTCATGGGCTTTCTCCATGCCAACGAAAGCCAGGTACAGAGGCTTATCTTTGGCTAGGTATTTCTCCTGCAGCTGTGTATATACATACATATATATATATATATATATATATATATATATATATATATATATATATATATATATATATATATATATATATATATACGAACCTCTGTGTGTGTGTCTGTGTGTGTGTGTGTGTGTTTTGTAACAGGTATGGAAGGCCATTTCTCCAACTGGTGTCTTTCATTATCTCAGACTTCACATTAGTAAAGTCATACTTGGATTGTGATCTCCATATTTCTTGCTTGGGTTTTTAGCTACATAAAGTCAGTTCTGATTGCAAGATTTGTGATTAAAAGTGCTCCAATGATGACAAGCACGTCTTTTGGTCCATCTAGGATTATGTTGTCCAATGTTTTTTTCCTTTTTAAGATGGTAGCCCATGATTTGATGGTATTTGGCTGCTGTTTTCAGCAAATCAAGAAACCACATAGGTTTCCTCATTGGCTCATAAAATAAGTTGACTCTACTAGTGGCACTAGTTACCACTATAGATCAGTGTAGGTCAAGTTAATGTTATATTGACCTTAAATTAGGATGGACTATTCCGGAAGGAAAACCTCTTTAATTATGAATATCTTAAATGTGAATAACAGTTTATAACTGAAAGAATGACTACAAAGTCAATAGATGAGGTTCTATTAATGAAGGCAAACAACAATTGCAAACATTTTATTATTTGATGAAACAACTGAGATCAACTTGTGATGGAATTGGTATTTTAGGGTTTAAGCTGCACAAATATATTGTTTATGATCAATAAATAGTTGTCCAGTAGGAAAATGCTGAGTTCTTGTCAAACATTTATTGGAAGTGGCAGTTATTTCCAATGTGGCAAGGAATTTTGTCAGGTGTTCTATTGATTCAGTTTATACACTGCCTTTATAATAATAATTTCTAACTTAGGCACAAGGACATAAATTTTAGGTGAGGGTGTAGTCAATTAAAGTGATCCCTAGCACTTACCTAGTACTAATTCTATTAATCAGAAAAGGATGAATTGTGAAATTGAATTTACTAAGACTTGAACCTGAAATGTAAAAGTTGCTTAACTAAATTCTGTAAGTCATTTAGTCTACTAGTCTGTTGATTCTATCAGTACTCCATATTTAATAATAATAATAATAATAATAATAATAATTTCAAATTTTGGCACAAGGCCAGGAATTTTAGGGGAGGGACAAATTGATTATATGAACGCCAGTATCTAACTGATACTTTATTGACCTCAAAAGGATGAAAGGCAAAGTTGTTCTTGGCAGCTTTTGAATTCAAGAATGTAAAGAGTGCGAAGAAATGCTGCTACTGGTATTTTGTCTGAATATGATAATCATTTCTACTAAAGGCACAAGGCCTGAAATTTGTGGGGAGGGGACTAGTAGATTACATCGACCCCAGTACTCTACTGGTATTTATTTTATTGACCCTGAAAGGATGAAAGGCAAAGTCGATCTCAACAGAATTTGAACTCAGAACATAGAAACATGAAATTCTGAGAAGCATTTTGGCCAGTGTGCTAACAATTCTTCCAGCTCACTGCCTTCATATAATAATAATAATGTTTTCAATTGAAAGACAAGGTCAGCAATATGGAAGAAGGGCTTAGTCAATGCCATCAACTCTAGTACTTGATTGTTTCTTTATTTTATTGAGCTTGGAGTGATGAAAGATAAAGTTGAACTCAGAATGTAAAGAACCTAAATATATACACAAGGTATTCTGCACTAACAATTCTGCCAATCCACAGCCCTGATTGTTAAATTTTTTGTCTTACTTATACAGGTATGAACATTTGAGGAAGGAAGTGTGTGTAATGCAGATGTGAAGAGTTAAAAAGCATATGGGATATAGGTGTGAAGAGTATGCGAAACATGGGATATAGATATGAACAGTTTGGAAGTATATAGGATATAGATGTGGAGAGTGAAGAAGCATATGAGACAGATGTGGAGAGTGAAGAAGCATATGAGACAGATGTGGAGAGTGAGGAAGTATATGGGATACAGATGTAGAGAGTTAATGAGACATGTGGGATATAGATGGGAAAACTTGATGTAGATGTTGAATACAAGTTTGAAGAGTTAGGGAAGTGTTGGAATGCAGGTGTGAAGAAAAGTTGAGGAAGTGTACTTTGTATTGTGCTGTGAAGTGATGCTGATATTAAAAAAGGCTCTATAATAATCTGTGTATTAGAAATGAAGTGATATCTGATAATATGTTGTATAACAATATGTTGAGTGTTATGCCACAATAACTGGTGAAACATTCTTTGAAGAAATGTTGGCCCATAGTGTGCAGAAGAAACAGCTACATTGATAATGAACATTTAATGTTCAAATGTAATGTTTTGGGAAATTAGCTGGTGAAGAAATTAATCTAGAAAAAATTTTGATGAAGCTTGAAAATGTAGTGGTCAGGTTTCTTGAAGATTTGAAGAGACATTCAAGAAGCTTAGATATTTACTGTGTTACTAACCTATTCGGTGTATGCTAGTTTTTGATGATGATGAATTAACACTTTAGCACCAGTGTCAGTAATTGGGCAAACTTATATAAAATTCAGCCATTGTGACATTTACAAATCTCTGTGTATTGAAAAAGAAATTGAATCTCCAAACTTGAATTATGTACTGTAATATACCTTGCACTGTTAACTTCATATCCACCCTGATCCTAAGACCTTCATGTTATGACTATTTTCTTTTTTTCTCTTTTAGACGAGCATGGTTGTGTGTTTTAAGAAGTTCATTATGCAACAATGTTGGTTCAGGTTCAATCCCAGTGTGTGACACATTGGGCTCATTGAGTAAAGCTTTGTGAATGAAATGTCATTGATGGAAAGTGTGTGACATATCAGACAGCTCTCTGTCTGAGGATAATTTCTTATTGGTCTCAGAGACCTTGTAAAGGGTCTTGGCTGTTGCCCCTCTTCCTCCTCTAAGTGTTGAGACTTTAGAAAGGTTTGAGAGATTTTGTTGATATATTTCTAGTAGAGTAAATAACCACATAGATGCCCCTTTCTCTCAAATTACCTATGTTAATACATGTTGCAATGTTAATTCTGCAACAAGTATACTGAAATAGGCTTGGCATGTAGAGGGTGGTGTTAGATATTGTCAGTTCCATTAGAAGGAGAAGTGGTTATACATAATTTTGTAATGAGAGAGATAGCAGGAGGGAGTAATAATTGGAAATGGCAGACATAATTCAGTTGAATTCAACAGTCTTTCATCTGTGAATCCAATAAAATCAAAGATATTGTTTCTCCTCCCTTGACTCCTTTTGACCAGATAATACAGTAATACATAGTTTAGTATATTAACTACAATTACTGATCAAATCAACTAACTCTTTCTGAAGCTGTTCATTGGGAATATGTCAACACATAAAAAGTGCAGTCCTTCCCATCATGCTGAACACCAGTCTTTCTTTTCCTTCACATGCATCTCTCTCCCTCTCTCTCTCTCTCTCTCTCTCTCTCTCTCTCTCTCCCCCCTTCCTTGTCCCACTTCCCTTTCAAAACCACTGATTTGAAATAAATCTTCAACCACTGTCTTCCATGGATATTTCCCCAATTTCTTGCTTCTTTCTCCATCTCTTTGATGCCTAATCTTTGTAATACATCAGATCAGGTTAGGTCATCTTGTTAGCTTCATTAACCAAGTGATAATAGTCTGAATTAATTGGTGAAACTAATAATGATATCAGACTAATCATAATAAAATTCGGATCTTTTTTAAAACGGGGGCCACATTTTTCATTAACGAAACACTTTGAAACTTGGAACACTGGTAGAATGTGTCATATAAAACATCTTTTTCTCTTAGTCTTCTTTAAAAAAAAAGAAATCCATAAATTATTCCATGTTAAAGTTGTCGTATTTCTGTAATTTCAACCAATCACTGACGTCCATTCAGCCGATATACATTAAGTGCCGACTACATAGACAAACGATTCTGAAACAATTAACCCTAACCCTAACCGTAGGGTTAGGGTTAGGGTTAAAGCAAATTTAAAATGAAAAAAGCAAATAAAACGAAGGTATGGAGATTAAATACGCTTTACATCGCTTAATGAGCCAAAGGAGTAAATATAAACAACTGAATACTTGTCAGTGAATGGTTGAAATTATCGAAATAAGACAATTTTTTACATGAAATAAATTCGAATACAAAAGTATTTTTCTGTTCTATAACACAAAATAAATAAGTATACGAAGTTTGAAAGTCTTTCAGTACCAAAAACACTACGTAAAACATGAATGAAAAATGTGGCCCCCGTTTTAAAAAAGATCCTAAAATTCTGTTTCCTAACATCTCTGTCTGTCTATATCTGTATGTTTATTTATTTGTCTATTTTTATCAATCTATATCTCTGTTTATTTGTTAATCTGTCACTATATGCGACATTGACATCTATAAACATATCCTTTCAAGGTGGAGTGAGATGGGCTTTTTTAATATTATTTTCAATCTTATTAAAAAATTTTTTATATACTGGATGCGGTGAATATATTGTCGTCTAAATTATGCAAAAATAAAAATAACACTGACATCTCATTTTAACATATATTTACAAAAATTACATAAAAATATCTTGAAATACTAATGAGTAAATTTATTGAATAAAATCAGCATTGGCTTCAGCCACGACCTCCAGACGACTTTGGAATCTCCTGCAACTCTTTTGGACTGTCTCCTTGTTTAAGTTGGTGAATGCTGCCATAATCCTTGCTTTCCATTCATCTTTGGTGTTACAAAGAGTTTTGTTGGTCTCTCATTCAACTGCGGCCCCACACATAAGGGGTTTGAAGTCTGGGGAGTTAGGGGTGATGTGGTCGCAGAAATTGTCTGATAGCCATGACTGGGTTCTCCTGCTTGTGTGGCATGGTGCAGATTCCTGTTGGCAGACATAGGGTCTTCCAACAGCCACCCTCTTGACCCAGGGCAGCACTATCTCCTCCAGTCACTTGATGTAGGCCTCCATGTTGAGTCTGAGGCTGTGTGAGAAGATGAATGGAGGCATAATGTTGCCATAACTAGTGATCATTCCAAATACCATAATATTGACTGGATGTTTGATTTTTTTTTATCACTTTTGGTACATGTTTTATGGACACTGCAAGCCAACGGTTGTTCTGTGTATTCACTATTTGTTCATATTGGAGCTTCCGGCACAAATGCATGCCAAGCAGTACAGCATGTCATTTCTAAATTTCTGGCAAAGTGAATTGCATCATGGTGCTGTTTTTCTCACAGATGGTTCCCCACTGGTCTTACTATACTATGTAGTTGATAAAATCAAAGATAATGCACATGCATGAAATTGAACATTATAAAATGGCAACAATTTACTCCTTGCACCTTGTATATTGTCAAAGAATATTTGGGGGTTCACTTATTACATTTGTTTATCCCAAATCAGTCCTGATGTAGCAAACCTATGATCAGAAGCATTCCAGCTGTATTCATCTTGTCTTTAATCTTTGTAATCATGTAGTGTTCTGGGTTTGAATCCTATGCACAGTGCTTTATGCATGTATTGTCTACCATAGAAAATAGAGGCTTTATATCAAGTGGAGAAGAGGTAGCAATAAATGAAAAAAAAATATAAGATATAAATTTGATTTCTGGCATTTGCTTGAGGTCACATATAGTGGAGGTTTGTAGTCCATTGAAACCTCTTCAGTACACTTTTGGTACAATAGAGTCAATGAGAGAGCCTTTGCATTGTCAATCAACTTTATAAACAACAGAAGCATACACTCTGAACCAATGAGAGAACCTCTACACAGTCACCTACCTTACTAGAAATAACAATCAAATTTACCTCATCTTACACCCTACTATTTAAAAAAAAGGAAGGGCAGTGGACTAATCCGATAAACAGACAGGACGCTCAAAGTTATTTTATTTCTGTATTGGTAAACAGTATTGTTATTGGTTTCAGTTTTTGATTGAGCCAATCACTAGTCATTGCATATCTATAACTTGGTGCAGAATAGATGTCATAAAGGACTTGGTTTGAAGAGCACCAAGTTATCAGTTTTGTTGCCAGTATTTACATCCTTCACCAGTATATTTAGGTGAAGGATACAAGCACAAAAGTATGCACACATTATGTACTTCCATGCAGTTTCCATTTGTGAAGTTCCACTCAAAGGCTTTTGTTGACTTTTGGTAGTGATAAAAGACATTAGTTCAAGGTGTCATACAGGTGGATCAAATTTAAAATCACATGCTTGCACATCTTTGATTGTATATCAGTTTCATTACAGTTGACCTAAGATAAACAATAACAGTATAACAAGCTTAGCACTGAGGATTTTAGCTAAAATTAGTGTGCAATGTATTTATATCTGGACATAAAAATGTGTATTCATTAAAAAAATATATATATATATATACACACACACACATGCACTCACACATATGCAATCTATTCCAATTGAATTATATACACTTGATGATTGAAATTCTTATGCAATTAACTGAATTTTCCTAGTTGTCAATAAATTAACAAGATGTCAATATATCTTTTCAGCTGCAGTGAGAGTGTTGCTATGTTACGCACATTTATGGATTATATAATAAAACAAAAATAAATTCTAGTACACTTTGTGTGCACAATCTATTTATGCTTCACTCAGTTCAAATATATTGATGGGCATCAATATGACAATTGTTTATCCACTTTGAGGTTTTCCTCCAGTTGCTTTTGATGTTCTTCAATTACCCAAGCTTAGTCAGATTTATATGTCCTCTCAATGAATTTCACACACTTTGAATTAATCAATGATAACAACTAGAGCCATGCAAGTTAAGAAAACTTAAATTGGGTTAGTAACACGCTAATGTAGTCAATAATGAAAACAATAAAACTGTGTTCATTCACTGATTTATTCAAACTGTCTTTTTACAAATTCCTCTCTAAAAAAAGATTCGTTTATTGAAGATACGTATTATCCAATTAAAAATAAAACAAATATTTGATAGTCTTTAATTCTTTAAAACAGTAAGAATAATCTTAATACATTTGCTGTTATTATTGTTGGTTGTTTGTAAATATGAAGTACTGACTACTGTTAGTAGTCATTAAAACAGAAGTTTTCTGAATCACTTAATTCATATTGTATCAAATCAAATAAATGTTCTCAATTATGCTGCATTTCACCAATTTTTTTTTAGCTCAAAATCGAAAATTTCTTATGCAATTAGCCAGTCAACTTTACATAGATTTGATGATAAATGGTTTGGTGCTTTGAAATGTTATGCAATTAAGTGGAATTGACCATGCATGTTTTATCCATATTTTCTTTATGTTGTATATTTGAAGTTCACTCTTTCTATTCATTTCCTTCACATAAACATTGGCCATAAATAACCTTGGCTAACTTAATTAGTCATAGAGTACTCTCAGTGGATAAATACCTTATTTAGATGAATGAATATGTACTATGCATAGTCAGTGAGTGTCTATTTACCATGTGTGTGTGTCAGTCCTTCTAACTCTTGTCTTTTGCATAAAATGTATATGGTTTCATGATGATATGTATGTGTGTGGTTGTGGTTAAGATGCTTGCTTCACAACCACATGGTTTCAGGTCAAGTCTCAATGTGTGGCATGTTGGGCAAGAACATGTGTGTCTAGGTGAATGTTTATAATCTGTGATGTCTTCACTTGAAGTTGCTCAGGCAAAAGCAGTTGACAATTCCATGTCAACAAATTTCTTTGCAGCTCAATGCTTTCAAAGTTAAGTGGAATAAAAATTCTTGGCTTGAAAAATGAGTGTTCACAAGAAGAGTATCATCTAGATGTCAAACAATGCCTCAACTATATGCTATCATCCAACCTATGCTAGCATGGAAATCAGATGCTAAAAGAACAAATGAATCTCCTTCACAGGCAAAACTTTTCTTTTACATGTTTTAGTTGTGAGAAAAATATGAAAGTCTAAATAATGTAATATTACTTCATTTGAAAGAAAGAATTTATCTTAGTAATACTAGATGTTCTATTATAAACACATTAGTTGCAAATTATGTACTCCCCCCCCCCCCCCCCGCCACACATCATAGCTATGTGGTTAAGATGTTCAGTTCGCTACCATGTAATTCTGTGTATAGTCTCAGTGCTTGGCATCTTAGTACAGTCTTAGAACATTGGAACAGTTGAAGACTTGTGAATGAAATTTGTTTTATGGAAACTGTGTAGAAGCCTGTCAAACATGTGAGTGTATGTATCAGTGAAGAATTGTAGTATTGGTTGCATCAAGCAAAAACCCTTGTGATATTTGGTTATATCTCATTTACATTCTCTTATGGACAAACTGACATAGATTGCCATCCCTTACAAAAACTTGATAAAGGGATCATTATAGTCAATTCAATTGCTTGAAGGTGGCACTTCCAGCAAGGCTATAATCTAATGATTGGAACTAGTAAAATAAAGAATACTTTTAAACACACACACTAGTTGTGCATTCAATATTGACTTTATATGTATGTGTGGTATGTAACAGACTATAGATCGTATGAATTGTAGATAGTACTTCTATTTTGCACTAAAAAACTACACCACAACCAGATCATGTATTCTAAATATTGATTAATACATAAAGTCTAATACAGAACTTGTCTGTTTCTAATGACCTTGGAGCTGACAAGATCCAATTAGGTTAAAATTAGGATTCTTCAGTTAAATACGCAGTCCTTCCTTCTCCCCCCCCTCCTCTCTTTCTCTCTCATAACACCAAAATTGTTTTAGAGTCATTTGAACAGGTCTAACTACTTGTCATCATCCTGGTACTTAGAAAAAATAAAGGAGGAGTGGCTGTGTAGTAAGAAGTTTGCTTCCCAACCACACGGTTCTGGATTCAGTCCCACTGTGTTGCACCTTGGGCATGTGTCTTCTACTATAGCCTTAGGCCGACAAAAGCCTTGTGAGTGGATTTGATAGACGGAAACTGAAAGAAGCCTGTCGTGTGTGTGTGTGTGTGTGTTTGTCCCCCTACCATTGCTTGTTGGTGTGTTTACATTCCTGTAACTTGACAGGTCAGCAAAAGAGACTGATAGAATAAGTATTAGGCTTACAAAGAATAAGTTCAACTAAAGGCAGTGCTCCAGCATGGCTGCAGTTAAATGACTGAAACAAGTAAAAGAATAAAAGGAAGAACTGCCAATCTCTTGTGAGTGCCTCTTTTGTATGGATGGGGTGTTCTTCCTACCACCAACCACTTTGTGGTGTTGACTGGTTGCATTTTTTTCTTTTTGTGCAATAAGAGTTATCTGTAACGAGACTTCTCCATTTTTATCATGTAACAGTTCTTTTCTTTTATTTATGTTTCACTGTCTTCCATACATACAGGCCTATCCTTTGCAGGTACTAGTACTACATAAAATGCACCCAGTGCTGCAGTAATGCACTTTTGCCAGCAGCACATAAAATGCATCCAGCACACTGGGTGTGCTAGTTGAAGTGGTTGGTGTTAGGAAGGGCATCCAACCATAGAAACCATGCCACAACAGACAACTGGAGTCTGGACAGCTCCCCTGTCAAACCGTCCAACCCATGCCAGCATGGAAAACAGGCGTTAAACGGTGATGATGGTGACTTTTGCACACATTTATTTTCTCTACTCCTCTTTCAGAATATGTAAAGGATAATAAGCACAAGCATGGCTTTGTGGTAAGAAGCTTGCTTCTCAACCACATGGTTCCTGGTTCAGTCCCACTGTGAGACACCTTGGGCAAGTGTCTTCTATAGCCTAAGGCTAGCCTTGTGAGTGGATTTGATAGAGGTGTGTGTTTTTGTGTTTGTCTTCTACCACCACTTGACAACAAGTGTCAGTGTGTTTACATTCCCATAACTTCGCGGTTCCACAAGAGATTGATAAAGTACTAGGCTTTTAAAAAAAGATAAGTACTGGGGTTGATTCATTCCACTAAAAATTCTTAAGGCAGTGCCCCAGCATGACCACAGTCTAATGACTGAAACAAATAAAAGATAAAGGATTTATATAGATTACATAATTTTGGGCTTACATGGTTGAGTGGTTGAGCTCCTTTCAAGCATCTGGCTTCATGGAGGCAATAACCAAGACCTTTGGCATTATGTTGTGCTTGAGAAGAAGACCCATCAAGCTGTACAGATACTGATGTCACGCAAATGGCACCCATGCCAGTGGCACATAAAAGCACCCATTATACTCTTGGAATGGTTAGTGTTAGGAAGAGCATCCAGCTGCAGAAACCATGCCAAATCAGACTGGAGTCTGGTGCAACCTTTCAGCTTGCCAGCTCTGGTCAAACTATCCAACTCATGTCAGCATGGACAACAGACGTTAAATGATGATGATGATGATGATTTGAAAAGTTGTATCTGTTTCTAAATTAATTTTATTGCTAATAATTAGTACTGCTGCCTTTCACTGATAAAGCAGCTTCAACACTAAGGAATGATAAGCTGTAGTTTGGCAATATAATCTGGTGGAATATATCCCAATCCTCCTGAAAAGACTTTCCTTGGCTCTCCTTTGAATGTTGGCTTCTTTTCAACTTTTCTTTGGTTTAAGTCATTGCTTCTCATATGATCCCTGAAGGTCAAGATAAGATTTTGAGGAGGTTCAAGCAAGCAAAATAGTTAATTCGAGATCTACAGTTGTATTAGGGGTCCATGAAAAACTTTTGCTTTTGATGTATTTTTTGCAAGAAACAACTAGGTTTCTTTCTCTCATGTTCTACGTAGTTTAACATGTTTCCAGCTACTGAAATGGTCGTTCAGAGATTTCAGTTGCAAACCTACACAAGTGAATGGGTGAAAAACAAAATAGAATTTTATTAGAAGCATCTATGAAATTAGTTTTCCAACATTAATGGCAATGAAAGTCCAGCAGTGTAAAATGGTAATCAAAGGAGTCCATAGGCAAAAAGATGCTTGAAAACCCCTGGTCTAAGTAATCCTGCAAAGTTTCAGTAACATTCAGGTTAAGGCTTTGATGGAGCCCTATCAACAGTTGGACCTTTCCAGATTATTTCCTTACTTTTATAGAAATGTGTTAAGGGTCATTTTCATACTCTCAATGAGCTTCCATCTCCAAGATGGCTGTGTATGAGGGACTAGTATCTGGTGATATTTCTTAGCATTCATTATTCCATCAGTTTTTACCAAACCCAACTATTGGCTGACAAATAAATGTAGGCATTACTGGTGTATTATTTCGTTGTAGGTTTTAAACATATTTCAGCTCTTTCTCCCACTCTTTGTCTTACATATTGCCTTCTTTTTGAAAAGAAAAATCTCAAATTTAGAATACTCACTGTATGGCATATTTTTCTATTGATCAGTATCCTTTGTGTGTTGTGACATATGTAAGCCTTTTTACTTATTCTCTTTTCATGAGTTCTGTTTGTTTTTTAGCCATATGGCCTTTGAAGATCATTTTACTTTAGTGCTCTTTTAATGGTTGAAGGATGAACTTCTGGTTCACAGATTTTGGCTGTCACTGAGGACAGATGACTAGATTTGCTTCTATATGCCAGTAATGTATGCTTTAGATACTTAACATTTATTTTGAATAGTTTTGAGGATCTTCCATGTCTTGCCTTCAAATCTCCATGTTCCTCTTCTCATTTTGAATTCCATGATAGAACATCTTTAAATCCCAAATCCAGTTTTTGATATTTCAGATTGAGACATTCCTTGTTCTTGATAAAAGATACCTTAAGCTTGGTTTCAGTTGAACCTTAGACATCTTCACACTTTATCTGTGTATCTTGGTTTCACCAGTATAGGAAATGGGACACTGTTCAATTTGAACCTTGGACTTGTTTTATAGAATTACACCTCTACAGATGAGCTTCTTGGTCCTACAACCAGTAAGATTATATATATATATATATATATATATATATATATAACAACGATGTATTGTATTTTATATGAAGTCAGTACATTGTATGGTATTTATATTACAGTTCATGCTCAAAGTTGGTTAAAAATACCTAAATAACATCTGTCTAAGACTTTTACACAGTAGTATGTGTGTGTGTGTTGTTAGGCTCGCATTTCTGTTGAGTTATATAACCTCAAAATTGTTTTAGAGCGAGCTAGAAATATTTTCTTGTATTAGTGTCTGTGTGTACCTTTATGCGTATATATGCATGTATACACACATGTATGTGTATGTAACATGTGTATGTGTGTGTATATACATATATACTTGTACATTTTACTATAGCATTCTCTGTGTGCATGTATATATAATGCATATGTATATAATGTGTTACATAGTGTACCATATTAAATATGTGGATGTAGTATTGTGCATTATACAGGGAGTGTAATGTATCTGTATGTATACTGTTATGCATTATTCAGGAAATGTGTGTGTTGTAATTGTACAGTAATAACACTGTTGCTTACTGAACTTTGCTGGAAATAGTAACAAACTGTTTATTCCAAAAGCCATATATATATGTGTGTAATATATATATATAAGACATGTGGATGGGTGTCTTAGTAAATTCTATTGAACATTGTGTGTTTGTTCTTAGTACACTCTCATTTTCTCTTAGTATTAAAATACTTCTATCTCTTGAAGTGTGTCATCTGTTGGACATTTACCTTAGCTAGAAAACAGCATAAGTTAGTTTTTGTGAAATTGGACATGACATACAGTGTCACTATAGATTCATTTCTCTCCCTTTTTCTTGCTCTTTTTCTTTTTCTCTCTTCCTTCATCTTATATATTTTTGTTGTATTAGATTTGTTTTTTTTATATATAGCCATGGTTTGTTGGGCATTTGTTTATGTTGTTTTCAACAGTTGTATGGCTGCCATGAGCTTATTGCTAATTTCTACAGCCATTAAGTAGATATTACTGGTGATGTGTTGACTATGCTCTGCTAAGATACTCTAACAAAACTGCAACATGTCCTCAGTTGTCACTATACCACCAAAAATCAGACACATTCTTTCTCTCCTCCCTTTCACATATCTTTTAATTTTCAGTCAGCTGACATTTTATGAGTTCTCTCTCTTGTCCTTTTTCAGAGTAATTTTCATTAATGCTAATGACTTTTCATTCTAATTATAGTTTCACTTAAATATTATTTTCAGTTCCCCGTTTTAAATATAGTAGCCTACACTTAAATATATGTTCTTCATGCAGAAAGGTACCTTTGAGAAATTTTCTGGTAGCCTGCAGGTTAACTATCAAAACTTAGGCAAATGGAGTTACATCATTTACCCTGGGCTAGTAGTTGCAGTTGTTTGATATCCAACAGAATAGTAAAAATATTTTGTTTCCTTCCTCTACAAAGTAAAAGTATGCTCCAGACTAAGAGATATATGGGGACAGATTAGCTAATGTTTGCTTGCTGCTATACTACAGTCTCGACAACCCTGATGTGCTGTGTCCTCTTTCTTTCTCTCTCTCTTAAGTTACAGGGTGGATCTAGGACTAAACAAAAAGAACCCTTACCTGGTTGTAATTTTAATAAGAGTACATTGTGCCAAATAAATTTAGCATTACTCAATCTGACCTTTGTTTTTTGAGTCAGTGTACTATGTGATTTAAGTAAGATTTGTTGATATTTCTACCAGGTTAAGAAACCAGAGGCCATCTTGTTGAAGATAGTGTTTAATAAATGGTTCCTACATAAAAGAATGGTGGGATTTTTAACTATAGAAACCTTGTATTATCCATTTTGTAATGAAACAAGATTTCAGGCAGAATACAAACAACGTTATCAACCTATCTAGCCATAATCAAGCAGAGGCTTATGATCAAAAGCATTGTAGCTATGGCCATCCTGTCTTTATTCAGGCATAATGTATCTTGGATGAAATACACTTCCTTTTAGACAATAGATTATGATTTGAAGAAGACTCGATTGTTATTTCTAGTAGGTTTAGCTATTATACATAGGCTTTTGCATTGACTTGACATAACAATTAAGTGGTTTTTTGTAGGAATGGAATCTAGCTGTAAAAGAGCAATATGGAAGTATTAAAATGTCTCAGAGAAACAATGTCAACTGATTGACAAACATGGAATAAAAGTACACACCTGTGATAAATGGTATCATACTTGGAGTCAGTACTGGGGTAAAGTTCTCTCTCTCTCTCTCTCTCTCTCAACTATAATTCAGAGGCCCAGCCTTGTGTGAGTAATTTCACTTCAAACCATCAAAAGAGTCATTCAGTCTGCTAGCAGGCAATTATTGTTTAAATCATACCTTACAGTCCTAATAGAGGAATGGCAGGTTGGGTAAAATATTCTTAGATATGTAATGTCTAATAATAAAGCAGGATGGTCATAACAGGAATGCCTTTGATCTGGACTGATTTGGTACAAAACAATAACATAGCTTCAAACTGTCAAACAAGTGACAGTAAAGTTACTTAGTTTTTTTCTCCCTCTCTCTCTCTCTCTCTCTCTCTCTTTCTCTCTCTCTCTCTCATATTTTCAATGATATTCTATGAAGAGAACTGGTTAAAGTTAATATTGCTTCTAAATTTAGGCCAGTCTAATCAATAGGGATGAAAGGAAATCTATGCTGAATTGTTTCTATTATTCTCCTCATATAATTATTGATTTATTATATTAAAGACTGAGAAAATCAACTGTTTAGAACAAGGATTTCTTCTCATTCTATAGAAACAATAAATAAATAAATCAAAATAAAATTACAACATCCAAGACACTCATCCCACATTAAGTGAGAATGTGTGTGTTTGTATATAAATATATATATTTTAATTTAAAGAATTCTTGTTTTCTTTCTACACATAGACACAGGAAGCGCAGAGTAACAATAAAGTGAATCATTAGCTTTGTGTGAATAAACTTTGCTAGATATATTCCCCACTTCCATTTTTATATATCCAAATGTACTTGCACCCCCCCTCCCCCCCCCCACCACCACCACCGCACACACACACAAGCAGGAACCACAGAGAAACACTTCAAAATTTCAGATCTGTTGTCAGAAGCTGTTAATGTCAGATCATATATATATATATATATATATATATATATATATATATATGTATGTCAAAACAAAGGAAGAGCTATGTGACTAGAACTTGTGATATTGCAGGTTCTGATCTAATTACACCTGTCTTGTGAAATAATTATACCCAGCCAGTGCTGAGTCAATCAGTAGAAAATTGCTGTTGCAGATAATTTTCCTAATGATCCTGAGTTGATGGAAGGAGGAAAATACTGTAGTTGTTGGTTAACAGCTGCTGTTTGGTTTGTGTATTCGTTAGTATTAATTGTTAATTACACACATATTATACACATTGTTCATTAGGTTCTGTTGTAACTACACATGTCTGTATGTGCCTTGTTTCTCTTCCTCCATTTTCAGTCATTGACTAATGAAGTGTTGGCAATGAGGAAGAGCAGAAAGAAATAGTCATTAAGGCTCTTTCATTCTTCCTGGTACGACTTTCTAGTCTTTTGATTATATATCATATTCAGCTTTTTCGCCTCTAATGAAGATGTGGCTCTCTCGGTTGGATTGTTGCCTATACTTCAAATATTTTGGTCATGGTCTATGCAGATCACAACATTTTGTGTTTAAATCTACACCTTGAAAAATTTGATTTCCCAATAGGTTAGCTATGTATGTCAGAAACAACCCAACAGACTAGATTTTATCTATCAGAAATAACCCAATAGGAACAAGCATTAAATGAAGTTTCTAAGTTTTTCTGCTTGGTTATCAAGTCAGGTGTTTGATATATATATTTTTTCTGACACCTTATCTCATTAATTGATATCTTACACCTGATATATTTTCATATACCAGACATCTGTTTACTTTACAACTGGAACTAATTTGGTTACTTTTAGTATCTTATGTCTATTTCTTCCTGATAATATTGGTTTGGATGATATTTTACAGCACTGTCCAAACTATAAACTGATTGTGGTACTCTCAGAATTCTTCATTTAATGTCTATATGTTTTGACAAGAACGCAGTATTCATATTAGTACATGTTGTTATATATTCTAATGGTGTATTATTTTCAAAATGGAAAAGATAATTAGATTTGGGAAGAATTGTAAAGGCCAGACCCAAGAATATTTTGAAGTTTTAGAGTGAGAAACTGAAAAAAAGGTGCATTTCTGATCTATCTCATTAAAAGAAAAGAAAAGTTAGTGTTAAGATAGTAACAGTGATGATAAATTCCAGTTTCTACCCCCCTCTCTCTCTCTCTCTCTCTCTCTCTCTCTCTCTCTCTCTCTCTCTCTCTCTCTCTCTCTCTCTCTCTCTCTCTGGATTTACCAATAACTTTGTGATGTTCTGTTATTAATAACTTTTCCATAGTAAATGCTTGTCCCTGTTAATTTTTCAAATAAAAGTCTAATGCCAGGAGCATTAAAAATCTATTAAGTTTCATCATTCTTGATGATGTAGTCTTGTGAAAACCACTAAATAGGTGTATAATATTTTGTACATGAATAGGTTTGATAATTAGCATATTTTAGAGACTAAATTATTGCAGGAAATGACAACAATTCTCTTAATACAGTTTTATAAACTTGGCCATTCTGAGTGTCCAGTTTCACTAATGTATTCAAATAACATAGCAATGTGACTAAGAAATATGCTTTATGATTAAGACCAACTGTTTTGGGTTCAGTACTACTGTCGTACCTTGGATTAGTAGTGTCTTCCATTATAGTCGCAGATTGAATAATATCTTACGAATGAAATTTTGCAGATCCAAATTGTATAGAAGCTCACTCTGTGTGTGTGTGTGTGTGTGTGTGTGTACTTGTCTCTGCATGTCTTCACATGTTCACTATTTGAGAACAAATGGTGACCTTTGCATCTCTTGTAAATAATGTCCTGCAGCTTGGTAGTTTCAACATGGGAAGACCAGTAGAATAAAAAAACCTTATTTGAAAAATGAGTTGGTGACAGGAAATGAGTTGGTGCTGTCATCATCATTTAACATCCACTTTTGATGTTTGCGTGGGTCACTCATAATTTGTCAAGAGATTTTTCTACAGTCAGATGCCCTTCCTGTTACCTGCCATCACCTGTTTCCCCATGACTAGACATGTTTTTCACTAAAGATGGGAAACAATCGATCTCACTTGTATGACATTGATACTTGTGTTTACAACTATCATGTGATGTTAAGGTAAAAGTACATGTGCACATGCACACTCACATACACACACACATACACATACAAAAAGGCTCCTTCCTGTCTCCACCTACCAAATCCTCTCACAAGGCTTTGGTCAACCAAGGGCTAGAGCAAAAGATACTTGCTCAAGGTGCCATGCAGTGGGACTGAACTCAAGGCCATATGATTAGGAAACCTGTCTCAATGAATCTTGTTCAGTTCATATCATAGAAAAAGTGGATGTAAAATGATAACTCATCATTCAGTATTTGGTACTCCTTGCTTTATTCTGTCATTCACCCCAGTTAGTGTTCCTTGATACATATTGAATTACAATTTCTTTATTTTTTTCTTTACTTGCTGGGTCTGGAAGAAGAAACAGTGCCCATGGCCTTCATTACCCTCTTAAACCAGTGAGCGCGATGCAGTTAATGTTCCACTTCAACCTTTGTTGACATGAGCTGGGAGGAAGTTCCAAAAGGTTAGCATTCTGAGAAGAAAGAACTGGACATAGTGGTTAATGCAGTGCTTAGGAAGTTGGACACAACAAAGGTGATGAGGAGAACAAAGTTGGTCAGGAATGCTTGAGTGAGAGTGGCTTGAGCCTTGCTAATTCTAGGATCATTATATTATAAGTAGAAAAGACAAAAAGAGGAAACCGCATACTTGTGGGCCGGAATATATCTGTGAGTGATAATCTGTGTTAGCAAAAATTGTATTAGAATTAAAAATTATGGTATTAGATAAATTAGATACTAATGTTATGTATTTTCTAGATGCTGCTCTAAAGTCAGTCTCAGCTTCCTATCGAACCATAACTTACTTCCTTTGAGTCAATAAGGGGAGCCTTCATGTGAACTTTTAACTTGTTAGAAAATAGCATACAAATCTCTCTTAAATCTCACTGCTTTACAAAAGAATACTCATAGGGTAATGAAATCCTAGATAAATGGACATGACTTGAATTCCTATTATCGTAAATTTTTCTGTTGGGATTGACCTGCAGCCAAAAATCTACAAGTTAATGTAACTGTTGAATTTTTTCATCCCAATTTTTTTATAAAAGTTACTTGTCTTGTGGTTTATCTAGTTGTTATACTTTTTGCCTTTTAACCCTTTAGCATTTAAACCAGCCAAATCCGGCCCAAATATTCTACCTGTTTTATATTCAAACCAATCAGATCCAGCCTTTCACACTTACTCTATAATGTTATTCTAAAACAATCACATCATCGAAATCTTGAGCCTACAAGATAATGCATGATTAATTCAAAACAATTTGAATAAATATGAATTACATTTGATAAAATAATCCGAATGCTAAAGGGTTAAAGGCTTTTGCAAGAAAAAATTCTTAAAATTTGGTGAGACCAACATTATGAACCTGATCATTTGCCCTTTGAATGAGCTGCTGCTTGCCTTATTATGTAGTTAATGTTAGAGGTTGTTATTTAGTTCCAAGTTATCTCTCATGTAGTAGTCCTATGTTGAAAGCATTCCATTTTTATAGACAATGTTTCCATTTTTATAGACTACATTATCCAATGCTTCCTTCCTTTTTTTTAAGGTAGTAAGATGTTGTTTAAGGGAATTTAGCTGCCATATCTAAAAGGTTGATTCATCTAGTAGACTGTTGGCTCGTGATGTAAGAGGTTTTATTGCTCTCTGCTCTTGCTTCCACTTTTAGAATACAAACATATGTTACCCCAGATATAACACACTATGACACTGCTGTAGGTTATCATGGGTGGGGAGGTTGCACTGCAGGCAATCTCCTGCCGCCCTTCCCAGGTAGGCAGTAAGTGCAAGATTTTATTTGTGGAGATGGTAAATATCAATTGTGACATTCATACTTTTACTGGAAGTACCAGCCCAGCAATTGCTTCAACCAGAGACAGAGCCAACTTACTAGTTGCTTATCTTAGGTGAAATTACTCTGATACTCAAGCAAGTAAAGGAACCATTACATGGTTGCTTGACCTGCTAGAAAAAGCAGCCAAGTTTGCACCATAACATCTTAGAAAGAAAAGACATTGGGTAATGTAGATCTTGATATACAAAAAGCTGGATTGATCATGACTGGAACACCTTAGTTAGAGCTTATGTGAAGCTAAACAACAGAAACATTTCCATCCTCTTCTTCTAATTGTGTTCATTCTACCTCACTGTAGTAGTATGTGATAGGCTAATTACATCAGTAATACTCAACTGTTTTAAGCAAAGAAGGATACCCTGAATAATGTAATCTGAAAAAAGACAAGATTCTTATGGCTGGGATGCGTTTGGCCATAGGGCTGCTAGATCAGGTATGGAGTTAAATCTAAATGGCAGCTGATATCCCAGAATGTTAACCACTTTGGTACCACAACAAATCTCTGTTCTGACCAAGAATTGTATTAATTGCATGAATTTCCTGATTCTTCCTCCAATACATAATTCTATATTATCAGACTACATGATGACACCACATTAACATCATTCATTCGTTTGTTCCTCTACATAATGTTCTAGATAAATGTGATGTCAATATTGATTCCTTAAATTTCTCTCTCTCACTCTTCCTCATTTTTTTTCTCTAAGACTATATTGGCAGAGAAAGGACACGCCATGTCTTGGCCAATCAATTGGATATTGTTTTTGTATTTGTGTGTATGTGTGTAATAGCTTTACCATTTCAGATATGTGAGCAGTAGTCTGAGGGTCAGCAAATGATCAGGGATAAAATATTTTCTGGCCTTAAAAAGGAAATCTAGTCTTTATGTTGTGCATTCTGCAATGTTTTATATATGTGAGGTTGCTTTGAGAAATCATAAGATTGTGACTTTGAGTTGTATTAGTGGTGTGTCATTCATGTTAGCAAGGAATGTTATGGTGTTTTACTGAATTAGAGAGGGAGGAGGCAAAAGATTCTAACAACACATTGGCATGTCATGTATGATTTTGTGTGTGTGTGTGTGTGTGTGTCAAATGTTATTTAACCTCAAGCTGGTCCTGGCTAAGAAGACTTGTAATGAAAGACATTTTGGCTATGATCATCCTGTTTTACTCTCTGGCTTTGTATATCCAGAATTATCCACATTATTCAGTTTTCTTTTCAAAACTGTAGGTATAGGCAATGCATTGCTTTGTTGTAAAAAGCTTGCTTCCCAACCACATGGTTCCAAATTAAATCCCATTATGTGGCACATTGGGTAAGTGTCTTTCTACTATACTATTTGAGTGACCAAAGCCTTGTGAGTAGATTTGGTAGATAGAAACTGAAAGAAGCCCATTGTGTGTATGTTTGTGTATTACTGTCTCCTCACCTTAACATTATGAGATAATTGTAAGCAAGCATTCTTGTCGTGCAAGTGGTGACCTTTGTTTCCAATCTTTTTAAGATGTGTCTGGTTATGGAGAAGTATATTACCTTACTTGGAAACAAGTGAGGCTGGCAACTGGAAGGGCATCTGGCAGTAGAAAATCTGCCTCAGCAAATTTCATCCTACTGTTGTGAGCTTCACTTAAAACAATGATGATCATGTTGATGCTATATATATATATATATATATATATATATAGATATATACATACTTTATTTAAAAGCAGCAGAAATATAACAGAAGACTGTTACTCTGAGTAACGTGAAACTCAGAGTAACAGTCTTTTGTTATATTTCTGCTGCTTTTAAATAAAGCATATTACTCTACCTCTGGTATTTGAGTACTCTTTTTTCCACCTTGTTGCACATTTTATGTGCTTACTCCGGTATATATATATATATATATATATATATATATATATATATATATATATTACTGAAAATAAAGTGAATTTCAAACATGGGATAGCTGTGAAAACAGCTTAAAAAATTGTGCAAATATTCCCTAGAAGACAGAAAAAAGTTGCCAGTAGGTGGCTATGAAAAAGTGAACCTTGTACCCCTCAGATATATAAATATAATTTATCTATATTTTATTAACACTGCAAGTGCGTACGTTGTTAGTAAATAAACCTATTAAGCCGTACTACATTATACATTCGTATTCTTTGGAGTATTTACTCTTGACTGCTTTTGTTTATCCAAAACAATGCATTCTAGTATAATGATTACTGATTTAGGCACAAGGTCAGCAATTTTAAAGAGGGACATATATGTTGGAACCATTGACTTGACTGGTATATTTTGTTATTGATCTCAGAAGGATGAAAGGCAAAGGCAACCTTGGTGGGATTTGACCTCAAAAGCTAAAGGACCAGAAAAAACACTGCAAAGCATTTCTTCTGATGCTCTAACATCCTGCCAACTCACCACCTTGATAATAATAATAATAATAATTAGTTTAGATTTGTTAAAAGAATGAGAGCAACTTGTGTTGTAGGGAGAATTGCCAAGAATTTTTGTGCAAAGGATAATTAAAGCTGATAATTGATATTCCTGATAATTCCTAGGATATATACAGTGGAAGCGAAAAGTCTGTACCTTGTATGGTATAGTGTGGTGGACTACAGTGTAGAATACAGTGGTATAACCATGATGTAGTATTGGCTGTTTAGCCCCAGGTTTGTTCCGAACAGACCTATGACCAAAAACATTCTAACTGTGAACATCCTGTCTTTTTATGGCTATCTAGGACTGTATTATCTAATGAGTCCTTTCCTTATATAAGAGGGTAGTGTTTCAAGAGAGATTTAGCTGCTAGAGTTACAGTGTAGTAGACCATGGCATATATGATGCAGCATAGTGAAATATGATGGTGTAGTGTTTGTGGCTTAGCTCAACACTGATTATTGGAATCATTGGACCTTTGATCTAAAGTAGAGGTTCTCAACCAGGGTCCATATGACCCTTGGGGATCCACAGTATTTTAAGGGTCCGTAGAAAATTTTAGATGTATTTTTTACAAGAAACAGCTAAGTTTCTTTTTCTAACATTTTACATATGAGTTGTTCAACCCATACATGTTACTGTATGGAAAACAAAATAGGAATTTTGAAAGAAATATCTATAAACCAGTTTCTAAACATCAAATAGCTATGTGGATCCACCAGAATAGAATAGTAATCAAAGGGATCCATAGATCCCACTATGACCATCCTATCTCAGATTGAAAGGTAGACTGTATGGTGCATGAGTGCAAACAGCCATGCTACACGGCTGAAACATGGGCCATGACGGCTGAGGACATGCATAGGCTTGAAAGAAATGAAGCTAGTATGATCCACTGGATGTGTAATGTCAGTGTGCACACACGACAGAGTGTGAGCGCCCTGAGAGAAAAGTTGGATTTAAGAAGCATCGAATGTGGTGTGCAAGAGAGACAAGTGTGCTGGTATGGTCATGTGTTGCATATGGATGAGGACAACTGTGTGAAGAAGTGTCACACCCTAGCAGTGGGGAACCTGTGGAAGAGGAAGACCTGGGATGAGGTGGTGAAGCACAATCTTCGAACATTGGGCCTCACAGAGCCAATGGCAAGCAACCAAGAGCTTTGGAGATATGTTGTGCTTGAGAAGACCCAGCAAGCCAAGCGCGACTGTAGCCATGGCCCATGCCAGTGTCGCATAACCAGCCTGTTTAAAAGTACCCTTCAATCATCAGGCAATATGCTGTGCTTGAGAAGACTTGTTGCGTCAAGTGAAATTGTAGTCATGGCTAATACAGTGCCGTCTGACTGGCTCCCACGCCAGTGGCATGTAAAAAGTACCATTTGAGCATGGTCAATGTCAGTGCCACCTAACTGGCTCCTGTGCTGGTGGCACATAAAAAGCACCATTCAAGCGTGGTTGATGCCAGTGCCCCCTGACTGGCCCCGATGCTGGTGGCACGTAAAAACCACCCGCTACACTCTCGCAGTGGTTGATGTTAGGAATGGCATCCAGCTGTAGAAACCTTGCTAGATCAGTTTGGAGCCTGGTGCAGCCTCCTGGCTTGCCAGCCCTCAGTCAAACCATGCCAGCATGGAAAGCAGATACTAAATTATGATGATGATATACAACAGGTGGGCTTCTTTCAGTTTCTGTCTACCAAATCCTCTCACAAGACTTTGGTTTGTTCAGGGTTGTAATAGAAGACATTTGTCCAAGATTTCACACAGTGGAATTGAACTGAAGGCCACATGATTGGGAAGCAAGCTTCTTAACCACATAGCCATGCCTAATGTGTCCTTTTTTTAATTTGAGGGAGATTGGCCATGTGAAAGCTCCTTTGTTGGTTCACCATGGTGCAGTGTGGAATGTTATGGAGTGTATTAAGTTGTGGAATGCAGTGGTATGTGAAAGTCTAGTTTGGAATGCAGTGTGTATACTGAGATACAGTCTTGAATGTAATAGAGTATAACATGGAAAGATGAAAGTTTGTCCCAGTATCTTAAGAAATGTCAGTCATTAAATGAAAGATCTTTGAGTTGTCAGTTCTGAAAGTAAATGTAGACATGAGTGTTGTTGTGGTCTTAGATATTTGTGAGGTTACATATTTTTTTATACTTTGGTTTATCATACTCTTTTAGTCTGGCTGTCATATAATGAATAATGTATGTACCCTGGTAGACAGGCTGCCTTGGTTGTCATATATAATGAGGCATGTACCCTGTTTGACTGGCTTTCATATAATGATGCATGTATTCTGTTATACTGACTGTTGTATAGTCATACATAACCTGCTTTTTTTTTTATAATAGATAATTTTAAATGTAAAACAGGAAATGACACCATGATCATCATCATATTCATTTTCCCTGCTGGCATGGGTTGGATGGCTTGACAGGAGCTGGCAAGGCCAGGGGCTGCACCAAGTGCCATAGTCTGTTTTGGTTTGGTTTCTACAGCTGAATAGCCTTCCTTATGCCAACCACTTTACTGACTGTATTGGGTGCTTTTTACATGGCACCATACTGGTGCTTCTTACATGGCATACCGTTGCTTTTTACTTGACACCATCACCAGTCCTTTTTACATGGCATCATAATCAGTGCTTTTGCCATTGCACTGTGGTTTTAGGACATTAATTCTGTTGTGGCGGATTGGTCTTCTTGAGTGCAGCAACGCAATGTATATCTTACACATATAAAAGTGCAAGGTACTACACACTGCTGCAATACCTTGCATACTGATGCCTTGCCATAGTACCTTACACATTGCTGCACCACCTCACATATTGCAGCACTGTATTTTAACTCTTATTGCATCACTTTGCATGCCACTGCTCACAAAATTCTTCCTTGTGTAGCAAATGAAGAAATTTTGTAATCATCTTCTACTCAGTGTGTATGTGTGCACGCATGTGCACAATAATAATGGGCTCTCCCTTTGAGAGTAGTGTATGATCATCTTGTAGTTTGATCAACCCAACTGCCTACTCACTGAATTAGCATATACCCTGCTTGAATATTCCACAGACATGTGCACCCTTAACATAATTCTCAAATAGAATCAGCATGACTTTGTGTGACTAAATTGGACCTTTGAATTACTGGTACAGTTTCTGTCAACCCAGTTTCACTAACAAAGCTTGGATTAACCCAAGGCACTTGCCCAAGATGCCACACATGGTAATCAAGCACAGGACGTCATGATTGCAAAAGTAACTTGACCACTTGGCCATGCTTATATCCACACACACACACACACACACACACATATATGATGATTTTCATCAATGTTGTTTAATGTCCACTTTTCTATGCTTGCATGGGGCAGACAGAATTTGTTGAGGCCAATTTTCTACAACCGGATGTCCTTCCCGTACCCCATTCACTATAGCCACTCCTACATACCTCTGACATCCACATCTTTCACTTTACATCTCCCCCTCCCCCACCCCATCTCTGAACATCATCTCCATATTTTCTGATCTCCTTACAGGTTTAATGTACTACTGTTCTCCTCCCTTCCTCTACTGTCACTTATTTTCTCCATCTTTAACCAATCCTATTCTTTCACCTTTTCCTGCTTCCATACTAATATTTACCATCAACCACACTTTTGTTCTATTCACTACATCCATATAAACCCATTGCTAACTATTTGTCATCTCCTCTCACACTCTAATGAACTTACCCACCAACTGCTTCCAATTGTTTGTAACCTCTCTTATACTCACCTTCTTGTATCCTGAGAGTACATCCTGACACCTCATTACTGCCATCACTGTCTTCTTTCCAATTACTGTCATGCACTCTTATATAGTGTGGGGTAGCCATGTGTCTCCTGTGCCTATCCCCTCTATAATACTTTAGCCTCTCAATCATCATCATCATCATCATCGTCGTTTAACGTCCGCTTTCCATGCTAGCATGGGTTGGACGATTTGACTGAGGACTGGTGAAACCAGATGGTTACACCAGGCTCCAATCTGATTTGGCAGAGTTTCTACAGCTGGATGCCCTTCCTAACGCCAACCACTCAGAGAGTGTAGAGGGTGCTTTTACGTGCCACCGGCATGAAGGCCAGTCAGGCAGTACTGACAACGGCCACGCTCAAAATGGTGTATTTTATGTGCCACCCGCACAAGAGCCAGTCCAGCGGCACTGGCAATGCTCTCGCTCGAAAGTCCTTACACATGCAGCGGGCACAAGTGCCAGAAAGGCGATGCTGGGCACAGGTGCCATCACAATTTCGCTTTCGCTTGCCCCAATAAGTCTTCGCAAGCTGAGTTTCGTGTCCCAAGCTGACATAAATCCCCTGCCCCCTCTACTATAATCCACTTGTCTTATGAGTTATATGGCAACCTTTCTAGTGACTTTAGGATGGGCATCCAGCAGTAGAACCTATGCCAAAACACACTGGAGCTTAATGCAGTCCTTTGACATGTTGGATCCTGTAAAACTGTCCAGCCCATAGCAACATGGAAGATGGATGCTAAATGAGGATGATGACGACGATGATACATACTATATGCACTCACAGTATATAGATCTATTTCTGTCTGTGGTCTTCCTACCAATCCAGACAATGTTGTATCCATTTCAGAATGTAACTTTCATATCTTATCACAATATTTGACTATTGCAATCTGATGGATTAAATAAATCCCAAACAGTTACTTGGATGATAATCAATAACTCATCAAGATGTCTATGGATTACTCTGATCTTTATTCTTAACTATCAGTGTTGATGTAGATAAAGCCATTTCCTGTTCTTTCTAAGACCACACTTTCACCAGACATTCTCTGAAATGTAATCAATAGTGAATCAATAGTTTGGTAGGGAATTGCTTAAGTTTCCTTAACCAAAGCCACCAACAATGGCTGTTTTACATTGGTTGATGAACCAGTGATGAAGCTTCTATGCAGTTATTCAGCCTACTAGAAATAGCAGCCAAATGTTTATCAAATCTTATTCCTACTATCCATGTTTGGTCCTGAATACACTGTGATTGAAAGGAAAATAAATTAGATGTTCATTGTTTGAACACTTTTGTAGGTCTGTTAGATCAGAGCTGACCTGGAGACAAATAATTACTTCTTCATATAGCCTGGAGCCAATGAAAGAGCCTCTAAATGGTCACTCGACCTGCTAGAAATAGCAGCTAATCTCTCTTGTATCATGCTCTATTGTATTAAAAATAGAAGTACACATTGGATAATGCGGTTCTGAATAAACTGCTCAAAAAGTTTTTTTTAGAAAATCTCTGGATTGCCACAACTGTTGTCTTTGATCATAGATTCGCTCAGTTAGGAATAATCTAGCACTAAATAATAACTGCATAAACTGCAATTCAGGACAACATTTGTCAGTTATAGTTATAGGCTACAACACTTTGTGGCACCTATCTGCAGCAAGTTTGCTGGGAGCAATAAAAGTGATTATCTTGGTCATGGGTATAGATACTCTGTAGTATTTATGTTGAGATATGAACCATGTTCCCTTTAGGCAACAGACTGCTGACATTCTATCAACTTTACCGGCTGGGAATTTTTTCATTTGTTTCTACATTTGTTTCCCCCGCCACCATTCTAGCATGGGTTACATGAATATATTATTGAGGCATTGTTTTACAGCTGGATCTGCAGATGATTTGTTGTTGAGGGAAATTATAACAATGTTATTGCTTGTGGCTTAGCAATTTTCAGAGAAGTGCCAATGTAAACACATGCACACACACACACACACACGTGCACACACATGCGTGCACATATGCACACACACACAGACACACACACAAGTACTCATATGCGATGGACTTTGTTCAGTTTCTTTCTGGCAAATCCACTCATATATCATCATCATTTTCCCTTACTGGCATGAGTTAGATAGTTTAACATGAACTGACAGGCTATAGGGAGCTTCACTGAGCTCCAATTTCTACTTTGGCGTGGTTTCTACAATTTGATGCCCTTCCTAACACTAACAATTACACAATGTACTGGGTGCTCTTTTTTTTTTTTTTTTTTTGGCACCAGCACTGGTGGGGTCACCAAGTACTTGGAAGATAAGACCCTTCAACTGAGTTTGGATATAATTGAGGGATAAGTATGACAGAAGGACAGGGTGTTTTGCTGATGAGGTGAATATATGACTTCTCTGTCTGGAAAGAAAGAGAAAAATGTGAGGTCAAGGTACAAGGTGAATATGAGAGAGAACAGGGATAGAGGAACAGAAAGGTGGGAAGATCAGAAAGTGAAAAGAGTGTAATAGATGATTAGAGATCAGGATTGTGTGTATGCATATTCGCACACTTGTGAACACACACACATACACATGAAGGCACACAAATGCACACAGTGGACGTTGTTCAGTTTCTGGTCTAGCAGTTCACTCACAAGGCAATTGGTCTTCTCAGGACTGTAGTAGAAGACACTTGGCCAAGGTGCCTTATGGTGGAACTAAACCCCGAAACCATATGGTTGTGAAGCAAACTTCTTAACCACACAGCCATGTCTGTGCCTCAGTGAGTGTCATTTGAAATTAAGCAAGAAGAAAATGAAAAAGAACAAATTAATTAATTCAGATTTGACCTTTTTAGTGTCAGTCCAATATTAAGAACAAACAATAAAACCTAGTCTTCAACTCCAGTTTGCTGCTATGTCACGTTATAATGTGTGGATATTTTAGAAAGGAAATCTTATTACTTGATTGAAGTTGTTAACATATGAATATTCAAATGAAATTAAACTTGATATGTCAAGTCAACGATGCAATTTTAATCACACATTTGCATATAAGATCTGTCTGAGCACTTCTAAAATGACTTGATCAACTCATTGTTCATTCTGACTGTTGCTTCTCCCGCCACTAATTGTGAAGAAATTTTTCACTTTACTGCAACACAAACCTACCATTTTGATTAAAGTTGGGGTGAACTGTGCTGTAGCTTGCTTTTGTTTTCTTGATTTGATGTTATCTCTTTTTTATATTGTATTTAATATTTTATTACTAAGATTTTTGAGCAAGGTATTAATGTTACATTGTCTCGTTTCTTCTGTCTCTGAATCTGCATCCATTTACATATCTATATGATTAACCAACTGAATCTAGAGAGTCATTCCACCTGCTACAAATAATAGCCAAGCCTCCCTCAAATCAGACAGCCCACAATTTGGGGAAAAGTTGAGACATGGTAGGCGAAATACATAAAGCTGGGTGACTCATGGCTGATATATCTTTGATTAAAGGTTTGTTCAATCACAACTGATCTGCAGCAAAAAGCAGTTGTTTACAGTTTTTCCTCCATTGTCGCAGAAGAATATCTGATACTTTTTAGTTCTAATTTCTAAACTAATCTACTTAGTATTTAACTGTTGAAAAAGAGAGCCTCTGCATGGCCACTTATTGAAAAAGTAGCCAAATTATTCTACCATTGTAAAAAGGACATGTTACTGTAGTTCTAGATACATTATATCTGAATAAATAAAAAAAAATTGGATGGTCATGGCTAGAATGTCTTTGACTAAGGTAGGCCTGGAGATGAACATCAATAACTTGATATTTCTTTATTTATAAAATAAATAATAAAAGACTTGAATTTTCTTTGAGATATCGTTACAACAACAAAAAAAAACATCAAAAACTAATTTTTTTTAATGACATTTTTTGATAAATTTTATATAAACTGGCAGAAGTATGTGGCTCTGTCTATGTGTTGTGTCAAAGTAGGCTTCTATTTGAAGATTGCTGTTTCTCTCATGTTCAGCTGTCACACAGAGGTCTCCCTCATTTGTACATATGTATATGCATTAGATAGCATGGTGTGATTTGAAGAGGTTGTTACCTAGTGGGTCCCTTGTTGGAGCATGTGTGTATTCTTTTGTTTCAGTTATTTGATTGTGACCATGCCTTGAAAGTTGATAAAATCAGCCTTAGTACTTTTCTAAGTCAGGCCCTTATTTTATTAAACTGTATTTCACTTGATTTGGATGTCCTGAGATGGGAGGAGGTTGCAAATGATTGCCCACTATGGAGACAAATTCTGCAAAAGGGGATGAAGTGAAGGGAAGAAAAACAGGAAGCAAAGAAAAGCAGGAACCACAAGAAAAGCCGCCAAAGAAAAGCACATTCAACGGAAGGAAAAACCAGTAACGCTGACAGAGAGCTCCTTCAAATGCAGTCGTTGTATGCATGATTGCCACTCCCATGTAGTCCTCCACAACCACAGCAGACTGTGCACCACCATCAGCAGCTGACACAATTTCGAGGGGAACAGATCCATGGTCTCTCAAGATCGATGGCTGCCAACTACTAGTTACTGAACTGCCAAGTTACAGGGATGCAAGCCAACGAACACTGGTTGTCAGGCCGTGAGAGTTAAACGCACTCCACGCATGCATGCATATACATTCATTGTAGTATTATCCATCATCTGATTTAACACCCCCACCTGGTTCCCTAGGTGCCTTTAGCAGAGTCCATTCTGTTGTATGTAATCTCAGAGGCCCTGATTAAAAGATGAAATATCTATCTATCTATCTATCTATCTATCTATATATATATATATATATATATGTATATTTATATCTCATCATCATCATATATATGATGGACTGATGGACTTTTGTGCAATGTCTGTGAGCCCAATTCATTCACAAGGTATTGGTCAGCTTGAACTGAAGTAAAAGACACGCCCACACGATACCACACAGTGGGACTGAACTCCAAACCACACATACACACCCCATGCATAAAATGGTAGGGTGTAGTTTTAGGCAGATTTGACTACTATTTATACCAAATCTAGCAGATGTGTAGCAGTCTTTTTCATACATATATGCATAAAGTAGTATTGGGTTGGTGCATAATTATTGTGGCTTTTTTTCAACAAATTTTATTTAACAAAAACATCCTTAAATGATGGTCTGACCGTCTGACAAGCAAATGGGAAACAGTAATTGAAGTAGATGGTGAATATGCTCCAGAATAATCATTTAAAGATGTTTTTTATTACATGTTGTTGTTTTTGTTGAATAAAATTTATTGAAAAAAGCCACAATAATTATACACCAACCCAATAGTAATGTGTTTTGAAGATGATCTGGCTGTTATTTCTAGCAGTTAGAGAGATCATGTAGTGGCTTCTTTGGTAGCTACCCTGTGTTACATTGTTTCTAGATAAAATGGTTTTGTCATGTTATATGAACTCGTGTATTATTTGTAGGCATCCCATTTTTTGTTTTGATACTGTGTTTTCGCTTAACTGTCTTATTGGTTCCTGTTAATTACTATTCTGTGTAAATCCAGAATTTCCTTATCAACAATATTACACACACTGTATAAAGTTACCCATGAAAGAAGCAATGTTCTTCCAGTTGTAGTCCAGCAACAGATAAAAATAGTTGTCCTTGAGATATATTTGTGGACACCGCAAAGCTGAGTTGTTTTTTTTTTTTTTGCTGGATACTGAAAGCTTTTTGCATACACAAGGTATTTCTGAACCGGATGGTTTCATGGGTATTCTGGACATGAAATCATTTTCTCCCATGAAACAATCTGTCAAAATGGTAGCCACTGATCAAATACCATTATATAACCAAGGTAGGTGTATGAAGGTGGCTCCTATTTTTAACAAGTCAATGTGGTAGAAGCTTAGTAGTTTCCAAATAATTTAAGAATTCAACAAGATAGTAGACAACCTTGCAGGGTTAATAATCATATCTGTAGATTTATAAGTTTCTGAATTTCTTGAAACGAAGTGTGAAAGCTTATTGGTTTCTGCTAAGTGATTTTTTTTTTTTTATGCAAGCATTTGTAGTTTTGTTGTGGGGGGTGTCTTGAAAATTTGGAAATTCTTTGGCTATTAGTTCATCAACTCATGAAACTGATGTACTAATTCAAGAGGAATCTAGACAATTATTTTAGTTAAATTTTTCTTCAGTAAAAAAGTTGTCATCTACTCGGAATTGAAACGATGAGAATAGTTTGGTTATTTCTGGATTGTTTCGGTTTAAACATTGAGTGATTTAGAAGGATGTGATAGATAGATAGAGAGAGAGAGAGATAGGAGTAAAGAAAATATATAGAAGACATAGAGGAAAGAAGAGAGAGGAAATAGGAATGAAAACGAAATATGGAAGATAAAGTGAGGAAAGAAGAGAGAGATCACTTCTTTCTCTCATGACTACTCTGTTTTTCCATCCCCTTCCTTAAACACTAACTACGCCCTTTTTCTACCTTCATGATACATAGACAAACAGCCAATTCAATTTTATAAGGAGGAAGATTAATTCCTTCTTAATTTAATTATGTTTTTTTTCTTTGTGACAAATTAAAACAATGTATATGCAGGCTAATTTATTTCTAAAGTCAACACCTTAATTCCACTCAGCTTTCTATTTTTACTATTTATATTTTTGTTATCCTAAGATCTTTATCAATTTCTCCACTCCTACTTACATTTATGTTTATGCTTTAATGACTTGCTAATATTTATAATTTTAATTACCTACTAATGTGCCATTTATTTTTCTTTTTTCTCTTCTCTGTTTCTATAGAACTGGTAGACAAATGTATTGGATCTCGCATTCATATCATCATGAAAAACGACAAGGAAATTGTTGGTTCCTTGCAGGGATTTGATGACTTTGTCAGTATCCTTTAGTTGATGTAATGGTTGTTGTGCAGTTACAGGCAGTACTCCAGCATAGTCTTGGTTGTGATGGCTAATACAGAGTAAAGAAGAATGTTCTAGAAACTATTGGTGTATTCCTTTATTATTTTACTAGTTTCATGCCTTCATATTGGCTCAATAATTATTTTAACCCATGTCAAACTGCTAAGTTACATAATGCAAAGAAACACAAAATAAACACACACACGCACACACACACACATTAGCATGGCTGTGTGGTAACACAGTTTGCTTTGCAGTCATGTGGTTTCAGATTTGGTTGAATGAAACTGTACAGAAATTCATTATGTGTGTGTGTGTGTGAATGCCAGTTACATGGGTCCTTGTTGATATCATCTAAACCCAAAACAGACATTGATTTGGTCCTCCAATAAACAAGTATCTTGTAGTTCAGTGGACATGTGCAGACTCATGGAATGAAATCCATCCAACTCGCAAAACAAGTCAGGGTTCACAACAGAAAAAGCATCCAACTGTAGAAAATTTTTGACTTAATAAGTTTTATCTGACTGATGCCAGCATGGAAAAAATGTAAAAATGATAATGATCATAGGCTTCTATATAGTGTCTGTTGACTAAATTCCACCCATGACACTGATCAGCTTGTAGCTCTAGTAGAGACACTTGCTCAAGGTACTGTGCAGTGGGTTCAAATCTAGAAGTATGTAGAATTTATGTACAGCCCACTTATGCGTACCTTTCCTTCATTGGACAGTAAACTCCACTTGCAAAGACCTGTTGGCAAGTGAAATCGAAATCAAACTAAATTAGACGACTGGCACCCATGCCAACATTGTCTCCCTTCATTGGACACGAAACTTGGCTTGCAAAGACCTGTTGGGGCAAGTGAAATCGTGATGGCACCTGTGCCCAGTGTCGCCTTTCTGGCACGTGTAAAGACATTCGAGCGAGACCGTTGCCAGTGCTGCTGGACTGGCTCTTGTGCAGGTGGCACGCAAAAATACACCATTTTGAGTGTGGCTGTTGCCAGTATCGCCTGACTGGCCTTTGTGCACCCACTACACTCTCTGAGTGGTTGGCATTAGGAAGGGCATCCAGCCGTAGAAACTCTGCCAAATCAGATTGGAGCCTAGTGTAGCCATCTGGTTCACCAGTCCTCAGTCAAATCGTCCAACCCATGCTAGCATGGAAAGCAGACGTTAAACGATGATGATGATGATGATGAAGAACCATGCTTGTATCTATATATTATGTTCATATTAACTGTATAGAAAACCTAAGGTTATATACATTTATTTCATAGACTATCTCATCACTACAAGTATGATGAAATCTATGCTATGCTTAGATCTAATAAAACTGATACATGCTTGAAGTTCTCTGATACTTGAAAGGCTCAAGATATTTTGTTATTGTTCTCATTTATTGTTTTGATTCAGTTTACTACTCCTGCAGATCTCAATCATACCTTCCTGCTGTGTATGTAAGATGTCCTCTATCTTTTCATGTGTTGTGCCTAGACACATTTGTAATCATGGACCTCCATGCACTTTTCTCCCACCCACAATGTAGTAGGTCTTTCTGAATCCAGCTGGTAGGGCCATCAAGTTTCTTTTCTCTCCATCTTTCCAGGCTTCTTTCTTTTGCCACCAAATGCTCAAGGTTTTTTTCTTTGCCTTTCATTCTTAAAAAGCTTCCTGGTGGTCATAGCTTATTGAAGGGCCTCAATATTTGTCATTTTATCTGTATAGGACACCTTCAGCATCTATCTGAGGAACCTATCTCTGCAACATAAGCTTTATGGTCATACAACCATATGTAAGGATTGGTTCTATGTATGCCCTTAGGACTATTTTCTTCTCTCTCATTGATAATTGTTTGACAATATGTGCCCTTCTTTTCTTAAGGTGTGGTTTATGGAAGATTTGGCTGCTATTTCTGGCAGGGCAAATGTTCAGGCAGAAAGTCCATTATTGATTTGTATCCAGTGCATTTGAGCTTGTTTAGTTCCAGGTTAACTCTGTGCAGCTATATAATCAAACCCATTCCAGTTGTAATAACCCCATTTCTACTCAAGCATAACATATCTAGGAGTACATTGTCAAATGTGCTTTGTTTTAAAGCAGTGGGGTGTGATTTGAAGGAGATTTGATTGCTGTTTCTAACATGTCGAGTGACTATATAGGGGCTTCCTCATTGGTTCATCCATTTTATTGTTGATTGATTTGTGGATTCCTATTTGTTCCAGCCTGAGATCATATATTTCTTCGTCTGGCTACATTCTTCAGTCTCGATAGTCCAATATGTATTGATAAGAATTTGGCTTCACATTTGTAATGTGTGAATGTTTATAGTAGTGGTAATAGTAGTAGCAGCAGTGGTGAAGAGTCATCTATGAATGTCATCCTTAGTAATGTTATTTACTGCTGTCAAACCTAGTCTTAACCAGTTAAACTGTTTAGTATATTAGTAAAAGTACTTTCCCTCCACAAAACTTGTGGAGAATATTCTTATAGCAAATGAAAGAAAACAAGCAACCACTGTCCTCCCCTTCAAAAAACAAAGATCATAAAAATAATCTGTAACCTTAAGAATGCCCAATACATTCAAAAGTATTTAGACTACTTTAGTGAGTGAATTATTATTATTATTATTATTATTATTATTATTGTTGTTGTTGTTGCATTACATTACTTGCCATGTGACTTTTTAAAAGAAGTTGAATGAAAGAAGTTATAAGAAGAGTCTAACAAAAATGCATATATAATATAAATATGTGAGTAAAAAAATAACAGACTATCAACAGAAAAATATCTAAATATGAATAAAATATATAAAAAGCTATGCAAAGTGTTCTTTTTAACAGGATTATCGTGTGGACAGGTCTCAGGGGAAGAATGTGTACTGCAGCAGGAAAAAAATCTTTTAGTGTTTTTAGAACTTGGTTTTCCCATTATTTTCTCAGTGTATTTATTGATCAATACTTTATTCTGTGTTCTAACCAAATGTACCAATGTTGTTGTTGTTAGAGATTTCTATTTACAAGTCATCTTGTTATTTTATGCTCTAAGTTCAAATCTTGCCAATGTCAACTTTACTTTTCATCTGTCTATGGGTTGATAAAATATAATGTCAGCTAAATGCTGGTGGGGGAAGGGTGAAAAAATAAATACAACTCCTTTAAAATTTGCAGTTTTGTGCTAATATTTGAAATCATCATCACGATTATTGTTGTTTTATTGCAGTTGTGTTGCGACAGAATTAGCAGAATGTTGGGTTAAGTGACTTACTCAATTCAAATCCTCTCGAGATCAGCTTTTCTTTTCATCCTTCCAGGATTGATAAAATATAGCCCCATCCAAATACTGGGGTTTATGTAATCAATTAACCCCTCCCCCTTCAAAAATTACTGGTCTTGTTGTTGATATTCTTAAGGCAGTGGGCTGGAAGAATCGTTAGTGCACTGAATGAAATGCTTAGTGGTATTTCGCCCGTCACTACATTCTGAATTTCTCCAAGGTTGACTTTGCCTTTCATCCTTTCAGGGTCAGTAGATGAAGTACCAATAAAACACTGGGGTCGATATAATCAACTAGCCCCCACCCCACAAATTTGAGGCCTTGTGCTTCCAGTAGAAAGGATTGTTGATATCCTTATTAACAAACAACAATAATAATAATCCCTTCTAAAATAGACATAAGGCATGAAATTTTGGTGGACTGGGCTTGTTGATTACATCAACTCTAGTGCTCAACTGGTACTTACTCGAATTCTTAAAATTGTTGGCCTTGTACCTAAATTAGAAACCATTGTTGTTGTTAGAACAGAGCAGTGGGCTTAAATATCTTGTGGTTTGGTCCCTTTGTTTCTAAGTTCAAATCTCTTTGTCACCAGGGTAGTTTAATTCTGGCAAATATGATCATTTACATATTCTTGAATCATGTTTTTACACTTTGGTGCTATATGTACTGCTAATCACTCAACTATGAAGTAAGCATTGTCAGCCAGTCTGACTGAGGTAAGCAGTTATGAATATTATTTAGTATCTCAACACGACTATTGAGCCAATATAGGAGATTGTATGTGTCACATGACACTCTAGAAATAACAGTTAAATTTTTTTCAAATAAAAGATTTGGTTATTGTTTCTGCCTGACTGAGCAACTGCATGAAAGCTCTCTGCTCTCTATAGTGTTATGGAAGAAACAGGAATTTTCCACTCTACTGGATAGGAAGTTGACTTGTGGCAAATATCTAATATGCTTTCTCTGACATCTACATGAACTGAAACCTATAGAATTAACTTTTTTTATTAAATTGAAACGTGTATCTTGATGGTATAGTATTATATCTATATTATTGTTCATTACACCCTTCCCTCCCACACACACACTTCTTCCTAATATAAAAATATTAATAATTGTTCAACTTATACTGTTTCCTGCAAAATTATATATTTTTCCATAACCACAATTCAGATATGGTGCTTGAAGATGTTCTAGAATTGTAAGTATTTCAAACATTTTATGTATCGTTTGTTTGTTTAACGTCTGTTTTCCATGCTAGCATGTGTGGAAGTATACACAATTAAGAGAGTATTAAATATTGAAGTAGCATTGTATCATTTTGTTGGAAGTTGAAACTTCACAAATCATTACTCCAAGTTTCTTGTTTCCAATCTTTGGAACATAATCATTTGTTTTTTTCATTTAATTCTGTTTTATTATTCTATTATTGGTTTCAGCAAGAGGCTATGGTTCTGCTAGAGCACTGCTATTAGCATTAGAGCTTATTTAAGACTCATTTCCTGGCCCCGTCTCTCAAATTAGTCCCTGGTGAAGTAGTGAGTTAGAGTGGAATAAAAAATGTACAGTGACCAGCCGGGTCATAATGTCAACAAGAAAAAGTAAGCATTTCATTTTGCTTAGTTGGTGAAAAGCAAAAGAGTGGGATGTGAATACACACACACACACACACACACAAATAGCAACAAGATGGGCTTCCCTACAGTTTCTGTCTACAATTCTATTCACAAGGTACTGATTGGTTTGGGGCTATAGCAGAAGACACTTGCTCAAGATCCCAATGGAGCTGTTTGAATTTCATATGGTGGTGGTGGTAGTAGTAGTAGTTAATCCAAGCCAAGAAGTATTTCAGCCATTACTATCCTGTTTTTTTTTTTTTTTGCTTTTTTGAAGATGGTAATGTGTAGTTTGAGGAAGATTTGGTTGCTGTTATTAACATGTAAAGCAATTTTGTAGAGGCTCCCTTTGCTCATTGGAATACTGCTTTGGTTATATGAAAAATTAATTCTTTACAAAGCGACATCCATCTATATTTCCTGGTAAGAATGGTGCATGAATGGCTTGAGGTTTCTCTTGACAAAAATGAATTGGTCAGCTGCTCTACTTTTGTAACGAAACTGCTAAATTGAATTAAAGATCAGTCCTCATATTTGATTAATTAATTATATTTATTATAGTCTAGCCAGAAATAAGATTCCTGCACATTTACTCTATTTACAACAAATAATTCAGTAAAAATAGATCTTTCTATTCAGCTGTCACATTCTTAGGAAAATTAAAATGTTGTTTTATGGAGAACTCATCTGATTTAAGTTTGGTCACTGTGTGTATGTGTGTGACCTTTTCAATGTCATTAAAATATACTTTGAGAATGATTAGGTTCAAAAGATATAAAGAAAATAAAAGCAAATCTATTTGTAATATTCAATTAAATTACACAGCAGTCATCATCCATTAGCATTATAAATGCTCCCTACCACCATCATCTATTACCAATCATCAGTACCTCCACTGCTGCCTCCATCATAAACCACCAACCACCACTACCATCATTATCATCACCACAGCTACTTGTTAATGAAACAGTGAAACAGCAGAATGTTATTAAACTTGTTTGACATAATAAAACTATAATCAAATCACTGAATCTAACCTAGTCTTTAACACACTCTCTCTCTGATATACATATATATGTACATCCATATGTGTGTGATTCAGGCGATATCCAGCCCAAATATTCTACTTGTTTTATGCTAAAACTGATCAGATCTAACCTCTCACACCTAGCCTACAATGTCATTCTAAAAAGTAAGGTGGCGAGCTGGGTGAAATGCTTAGCAGTATTTTGCCTGTCTTTATGTACCTCAACCTAACTCTTGTAACAGTTAACCCTGATTTTTTAAAAAAATGTTCTTCTGTCTCCACCCCCACCCCATCAGCAATCTCATGTAAATGGAAGGTTACTACATTCTGAACAGCTACTATCTATCGACAGATAGACACATGTGAAACACAGTTGCTGTTACTTTTCACTTTTACCGAGTCAGTAAAGTATTTTATCAAGTAAAGATGATATGGTTATGGCCTTAACACCTTTGATTATAGGTCAGTTCATTCAAATCTAACCTGCAGCTAACAACATCATAACATTTTTTTTTTATAAGTACAAAATAATAGAAAAGAAAAAGTAGTCCAACTGGTTGTTGTGGTCATTGTTTAGCCCTAGGTTAGCCTTGATTAAGCACACCTATATGATCAAGGGTATTCTTTTTCTAATTTAAAAAAATTTTATGACTATGTAACTTTTTAAGAGCAGCATTGACCAGGTTGTTTCTCTACTTGATATTTGGCATGGGTGAAGCCCTAGCGAGTCTGTATCAACATAGCAAATCTGATACAGTGCTAATTCTATTTCATAGTTTCATTTTGATATAATGAAATATATTGTGTGGTAAGTTGTTTGCTTACCAGCCACATGGTTTCGGGTTCAGTCCCACTGCATGTCACCTTGGGCAAGTGTCTTCTACTATAGCCTTGGGCCGACCAAAGCCTTGTGAGTGGATTTGGTAGACGGAAACTGAAAGAAGCCCGTTGTATATATATATATATATATATATATGCGTGTGTGTTTGTGTGTCTGTGCTTGTCCCCCCAACATTGCTTGACAACCGATGCTGGTGTGTTTACGTTTCCGTAACTTAGCGGTTCGGCAAAAGAGACCGATAGAATAAGTACTAGGCTTCTGAAGAATAAGTCCTGAGGTCGATCTGCTCGACTAAAGGCGGTGCTCCAGCATGGCCGCAGTCAAATGACTGAAACAAGTAAAAGAGTAAACTGTGTAGTGTGTTTTGTAATTTTTATTGGTAATTTATTATCAGTTCGATATCTACCCTGAGATATTATCATTTGTTGGGTAAAGGGCAAAGACCTCCCTCAGTCATGAATGTCCATGAGATTGCACCAAGAAAGTTCCCCTCCAAGGCACAAGTCCAGGCAAGGTTGTTTATGGAAGACCAGCAGTTGCCCATGCATACCAGCCTCCCTTCTTCATGCCACTGATGTTCAAAAGAAAGGCAAAGGTCAATACAGCTTGGCACCAGTGACATTGCAACCCATTTCTACAGTTGAGTGAACTGGAGCAACCTGAAATAAAGTATGTTGCTCAAGAACACAACACACAGCCCAGTCTGAGAATTGAACTCACTACCTCATGGTTGTAAGCCTGATGCTCTAAGCACTAAGCCATGCACCTTCATTATCTATTAACCATACTGTATCTGACAAAACTGCAAGGACGGTCAAATTGAGTTTTTAGTTGCACCTCAGCATTCCTTCAAAGTTTAATGTAACTTATAAGTATACGTTATAATCAATTCTTTAAAATCTGTTTTTACATGGTGGTACATCAGTTATTGTTACTGTCATTCAGCATGTTTATTGTGGATCTCACCTCATCATTTCTTAACTACAGCTTCTGTCTGCATGCAATGCTTTTTCACACAGGAGGGTTGTCTTCACAAAGAACATAAAGGACCATGATGTCTTTCAATTGCTAATTTCTCATCTCCAGTCGCAGGTTCTATAGATGATTGTAGTGCCAATCAAACTGATGGGTTTCCCAGACCAAGATTCATAAAAGTATAATCTATTCTGCAAAATGGGAAAAAATCCAAAGACCAATTTTTTTTTTTTTTATGCTTTGCATTTTATTCTCTACTTCTATCCTGCTTTCCAATGATAGTAGCATTTCCACTCTTTTAAAGGTTTCAGGGTTTCACCTGACAGAGTGGCAAATGGGTGCTGCACCTTGCCAAAGGGCAAACCATGATTTTGTCCAAGACTGCTTATTGAATATTTGCAGCTAAATTTTTATATCTACAGGTCATTTCCCTATCTGCAAACTGGACCCAATGGATGGGAGTTTTCATCACCAATTGAGAAATGTTATGTTGAAAATGACCTACTCACTCCTGTATCAGCATGGGAAAGTGAATTTAAAAATGAGAATGAGAATGACTCATTATTCAAATGTATCACACATCTAAAGCAGGGCATTCAGTGAAGTAGTGTCTCTGCAGTCACTCAATATAAAAGTAGCAACTAAATTACTCTGGCAACTCCTCTCTCCAGACTCACCTTTTAGTATGTGTCTAATTATGCATGTAAAAGTATTACATTTCATGAATTTAAAAATATTTTAAAGTATGATCCTACAAATAAACACTTCTTTTGGTGAATCAGCAATCTACTCTTTATAGGGTTACTTGACCTGCTCCAAATAGTAACCAAATCTCCCTCAAATTACACCTTAACAACAAGCTGGAAGGAGACAATATAGTTTTAGATATCCTTAAAAATATGAAACAGTTATGCCTTTGATTATCATTCATGTTGGAAAATGAATTCCTTCATTTAGATTCTACTCAGTAGTTTTTGATACCTATCCTCCTACTCATTAATGGTTCTTTTATTTCCCTATCAGCTACCCCACTTTCAGTGTCATTGATCCTCTAACCACCTTTTTAACATTGATCTCACTTCCTTGTTAATAATCACTGTTGTTTTAGTACCCACATCAGCCCCAGTCTTACAAATCATCCCATCAGTCTTGTTTTTATAGTATCTTGATGACTTGTCCATTATAGCTTTCCTGTTTTTTTAATATAAATATGATTTGAGTGAGATTTGGATTAGGAGGTTGAATGTACAGGCTCCTCCATCAGTTCATTTGATGGTGAGATTATCTGAAAGAAAAGGGCACATCTTTGTCCCATCCATGTCAAAGTCTCACAAATAAACATTGCTTGTTGTGAGGGAAACAGTAAATAAATAGAATAAAATTAAATAAAGCTAATAATTGAGGTACAAAATATAACTTTGACTGATTAATTTGATGTCTCTGACAGAGGAGCTGATATACAAACAAACTGGAGAATGTAAGTTTTTAAGAAACCGACTGACACACAGTACACTTCACTGTTTTGTCTGCAACAATGTTTGTGTTTGAGGTTGGGGTGCTGGTGAGCCTAGCACTAAATTCTACAAACCCTTCCCGTCTCTTCATATCAATTGCCAAAAATAAACTTTTCTTCTTTGCTCAGCTTCTTCCTCTGCTTCCCACCTCCACCTCTATTCAGGTGATGGAAGTCAGCCTATAGCTTGTACTTAATAACCTCACACATCCAAAGTAAATAAAATAGGTTTTGTTTTTGTTGATGTTGCTTTGGTTAATCATTTTATTTACTTTTTTTTTTTTTTTCCATACCTGAAACATGAAAAATCCGTCTGGCATATTTGATGTTACCCGAGATATCATTTGATATCATTTTAGTAACTTTTCTTCTCCTTTTTCTTCATCCTTTTAAATTACATCAGATTTCCAGATAATTCTAGAATCAATGTTTATTGGAAGTAAGTGTTGTAGGTTGGTGATGAGCTTTTGCTATTCTTGGCTGTGGTTATTTATAAAAACCAGAGTCCAAGAAAACTAGTGGTAACAGTTACCTACATCAACAGAAATCAGGAAATGGAATATAAGTTTGTATGCCATAGTGCAGTGATGAAATGTAATGTTTCAGACAGACTCCTTATTCAGAAAACATTTCATTCTCTATCTCCAAAGATCAGCTCTCAAGTAGACTATAAGCACTTAAGATAGTTGTTATTGTTGTGTAACCCCGGGACAGTTTTGATGGAGCACATATGTAAAAAGTTATACATGAAATCATTTCATATATGACCATCTTGCCTTTTTTTATCATATGTGAACTACCGTTATCCAATGTCTTCTTGTTTTTCATTTAAAGAGAAACATGTGTCTGGTGCTTCTATCAAACAACCAGTTATAACTCATAGAATTACTGTTTCAGATCATCATCATCATCATCTTCTAGCGTCCACTTTCCATGCGAGCATGGGTTGGACGATTTGACTGAGGACTGGCAAACCAGATGGCTACACCAGGCTCCAATCTGATCTGGCAGAGTTTCTACAGCTGGATGCCCTTCCTAACACCAACCACTCCGAGAGTGTAGTGGGTGCTTTAACGTGCCACCGGCACGAGGGCCAGTCAGGTGGTACTGGCAACGGTCACGCTCAAATGGTGTTTTTTACGTGCCACCTGCACAGGAGCCAGTCCAGCGGCACTGGCAATGACCTTGCTCAAATGTTTTTTCACGTGCCACTGGTAACGATCATTGTTATTTCTTTTACTTAGTTAAAGACCTATGCATTAACCAGGCCTTACCTATGGCTAAACAACATGCAGTGGTTTATTGTATGGTGTACAATGTGACATTCCAAGTTTATTACCTTTTTTCTGCTCTCCATGCCTGATTGTTGTTTAGCTTCAGGCCACCTTTGATCAAGTAGACATATGATCATGTCATTATTTTGTATAATGTTTATGCCCACTTAAATGTGGATGTTAGACCATCCACATTTAAGTGGGCATAAATATTACCCATTGATATTAATACTGCCTCTGTCACTAATAAATATTTGTATAATGTATCCTTTCTTTTAGTAGGTAGGAAATAGATCTCTCTGCTGTTAGCAGGCTGAGTAACCATATAGTAACTCTTTGTTGGTTCATATATGCCTCAAGATTCTATTAGTGATCAGAATGGAGATAGTTAGTGTGTGTAACTGGTGATCTTCTCTTACCATTATATACATCCTGGCAGTATTTGGAGTAAATGAGGTTGATATTGTTGTTGTTTAGCTCAAGATCAACTCGGATCAAAAGACATTCCAACCATACCTATCTTTTCCTTTTTATTTCTTTTTTTTATAAAGTATATTTATGATTACATTATTCAGTATGTTCTTCTAAGATAGTAGGCTGTGGTTTGAGGAAGATTTCACTGCTATTTATAGCTGGTCAATGACCACACAGACACTTCTTTGCTGGCTTACACTTACTGTTTTTGTGTTTTATATAAAAGGCAAAAGATTTATCCAACCAACACGATAAATGTTTCTTCTTGGATGAATGCATTTTGTTTGTTTGAACCGAGTGGATGAGGTTTGTCCTGGATTGTAATAGAGTATTGGACATATCTTAGATATGTTAGAGTGGTTCACAGGAACTGAGAGGATTGGAACTTGGTACAGCAACAAAATTGTACCTCATATATACAAGTACTTTTTTCATTTTGAGTATTTTGTTTTGCTGTGCAGATGGTTTATGACCACAACCTGTATGTAAATTGGTGAGATGTGTAGTTTTGAGTTCTTTGTGGTTTGTTGTGGGAAGACCAGAAACCTAGACAGGATTGGTACAATGTATAATAGGTCTTTTTTTTTTTGTATTGTGTATGTTTTTCTTTTTTCTTGTATCTTCTATATGTGCTATCATTGTAAGTATTCCTTGTTATTTTCAGCTTCCGTGTGTGTGTGTGTGTGTGTGTGTGTGTGTGTGTTTATGTTGTTAAATGTGAAGGCTGATTGTATTTGTTGTTTAGTGCTGCTGGTGAATGGTGGCTCTAGTAGGTGCTACTTTTAGTTTATCTGTTTGGAGCCAGATTCCTCAGTGGTTTATGTAGTTGTATAGTTATTTATGAAGGGTGGTGGGAGAATGTGACTGTGATGTTATCTGAATATAACACTATGTTTTATGGAGGTGTAGTCAGGTTGAGTAGCTATATAAATTAAAGATCTGCAGAGAGGTTGGGTCATTGTGGTACAATACTGAGGATATTTCAGGTTCCAGATGCATTATTATTGTACTCCACATCAGCTGAGCAACTTGACAGTTCAGTAACCAGTTTGATAGCATTTCTTCAGTGTTTTGTTTAGAAGTGGATTGCAGGAGGATGAAATCAAAAATTTTACTAATATATATGGCAGTTAATATGATGTGGAGATTATTTTTTGTGAGTGGAGATTATTTTTTGTTATTGGAAGTCGTGTATTTTTCTGTAAGGTTTCTGAATATCTGGTCAGAATCTGTGCCATTAGAGACTGTGGATTGGTAATTTTAGGAATTAGCTTTTCTAAAATATTTAGGATCTTCATAGGAAAGGTATGATGAGTCTATGATGCTGTTCTAGTTGAGTTTTACCTGGTCACTCAACTAGCTGCAATTAACAGCCAAACATGACAATCTGGACACATTGAATAATGTAGTTTTAGATACACTAGGATATGCATGGAACACTGGTCAAACAGCAGGGGTTGGTGTTCTATAGTCTCAGGTTAGCGCTGATCAAGCCAGCCTGTGATCAAAAGTATTTCAGCTGCATGGAATCCAAGATCACATTATCCTATGTATCTTTTTCTAAGACAGTGAGGTACAAGTTGAAAGAGATTTAGTTGCTATTTCTTGCATGTTGTCTGACCTCATTTGTTCAAAAGACCTGTGTTAGGATGCTGTGTACCTCTGACTATTAACACTGAGTTATTTTCCAGTAGTTCAATATAGATGACATCTCACTTGTGGTTCATGTTTAATTTTGTTTCATAATTATTGCTATTGAGTAATATTGTTGTTATTGTCATGTACATGTGTTAGGTACACATCTGAGAAAACTAACACACCTTATTTGTTACATAGACACTAAGCTTTATAGGAAGTGTAAATGAGATTGTGTTTATAATATTCTCAAGGTTTTTACTTTTTAAATTTTTGTGAAAGATAAATTTTGGAAACACATGAGCATCACTCAATCTCATTTAGTTTTTTCTATAAAGGTTTGTCTCTATGTAAGAAATCAGTGTGTATGTCTGTGTCACTAACCACGAAGGTCTTTCCATGTTTGCTTAATGTGCAGAAATGACAGCAAAACTTCCAATAAACAACACCTTTCCATCTTTAGCAAAACAGTACGATATTCATTTTGGTAATTGCATGAATAAGATGCAAAAGGTCCAATGAAATGCGTCAAACCCTTAGTCCAAATGTCGATTACCAATGATAAGTTACTTGGAAGTTCATCAGATATTTGCTTTTCCACTTCTCGAGTAAGTTTCTCCATGTATTTCTTTAAGGTCACATTTGTCATACTTCCTAAGTTTGTGTACTTACAAGCCAGTGGGTCTTCAGTAAAGGAAGATGGTTTTAAACTAACACATACCCACTCAATCCAACCATAAACATTTAAGGCCAAGCGACTGACCAAACTACTTCTTGGTGAAAGAAAACTCGATAAAGATATTTATCCATTTGCTGGTGTAGTAAAATACTCTGGATGTTGGTTTTTTATGATTTATAAGATTTGTCCATCCAGTTCCTATTTTTTGGGTCAACTTTTTTCCACACTTGCATTTCCATACAAGTTCACTGTCTGTTTAGTTAAAATATTTTCTGACGATTTTCTCATTTCATGCAACATGGGTTAGAAGATATTTCGCCACTCCGCTGATGAAAGTCTAATTTAGTCGCACCAGTGGAGCACTAACAGCACTGTCGAGCGTGTTCATTGCCAGAGCAGCTGTCTGGCTTCCGTGCTAGTGGCCCGTAAATAGCACCATTTGAGTGTGATCGTAACCAGCGTTGCCTTCTAGCACTTGTGCTGGTGGCACGTTAGAAAATCATTCGAGCGAGGTCGTTGCCAGTGCCGATGGACTGGCTCCCATGCAGGTGGCACATAAAAAAACACCATTTTGAGCGTGGCACGTAAAAGCACCCACTACACTCTCGGAGTGGTTGGCGTTAGGAAGAGCATCCAGCTGTAGAAACTCTGCCAGATCAGTTTGGAGCCTGGTGCAACCTTCTGGCTTGCCAGTCCTCAGTCAAATTGTTCAACCCATGGAAAGCAGACGTTAAACGATGATGATGATGATGATTGGATTGGAATTCAAGATACAACTGCATTGCAGGCAAAGTTACGATTTAATGACTTGAAGACAGAATGTGTGAATCATTCTCGGCAGTCAGAACCAAGAATCACTCGACTGATTATTTGACAACATACACAATTACCAATTCCCAAATATGACAGAATGTGCGAATCATTCTCAGAAGTCAGAGCAAAGTGTCAATTCAATACTTCAAATAATAATAATAGAACATTGTATTTGCTGATTAAGCATCGAATGAAGTATGAGCCATTTGAAAAACTTTCACTGACAATGTTGCAATTAACTGCAATTAATTGATATGATAGCAATTAATTATTTAATTGGCAGTACAACTCCAATCAATTAATTGGACCAATATATTGCAATTAATTCTTCATCAATTTATTTTTTACAACCCCTAGCTGGAATACTCTTATGATTACAACTGGAAATCTAAAAAATAGGTCACAAACTGCACAACATTCACTGTATGTGTGCGTGTGCAATGCTTATGGTGGTGAAGGAATGAATTGTTTAAATAATTTACTCATTTAAAACTCTTAAGACACTGTAACAAATGTCTGAAATCCTTGGTTGATAATGACTACTAAATATTTAACCCACCCCTTCAAAGCTGTTTAATACATGTGATTATTTCATGTTATAACCAAATAGTGAGAGAAGGATTTTCTTTTGTTGTAAATATAGTGAAAGATACTTTTTGACCTTTCATAACCTCTATGTTGCCCTCCTTCGATATACACTTAATACCATCCATATTAACAACAAAATACTCACACTTCTAACACTGGTGAACTCGCCTAAAACTGTGGTGGTGGTGGTGGTAAGATATGTTTGTTGATTGACTGTTAATATTTAGAGTAGACCTAAACTGTAAAACCACTTTACTTTGAAGTCAACACTTATAAAAGCAACAACAGCAGTTTGTATAAAAGAGAGACAGAAAGAGTAAGTGAGTGTTGGTGAAGGGTGAGGGGGACTGATGCTTTAAAATCACGCACATTCAGATGTACTAAACCCAAATCATATAAATGGTCCTAATGTAGTCAAGTAGCTAATATCTATATATATAAAAATGAGAATGTGTGTCTGTCTGTGTGTGTGTGTGTGAATCCCTAAAACTCGAGAACTACGCAACCAATTTCATTCAAATTTTACAGATGCCTTACTTAGGGTCCCAGTTGTGTTTTAGTCAAAAAAAATGTTTAACTTCTTGCAGTGATCGAGCCCACAGCAACATAATATCTCCTCCACTATTTAAGTATTACGTGTCAAAAGTGAAACAAAAACACTCATGTCAAATACTTTCACTTTAAAAATGAAATTATTCTACTAACTGAAACAATCACATTTCGATACTGTAATGACAGATACTTTCAGAGAGAGAGAGAGAGAGAGAGAGAGAGAGAGAGAGATAGAGATGTATATGTATACATATAAATGTATATGTACACGTTATTCCACTAACTGAAACAATCACATTTCGATACTGTAATGACAGATACTTTCAGAGAGAGAGAGAGAGATAAAGAGTGAAAGAGAGAGAGAGAGATGTATATGTATATATATATAGATGTATATGTACACGTATATGTATAGATATATATATAGATATAGATCTATATGCATACATGTATATGTATACATATGTGTAGATGTATATATATATATAGATGTACATGTAATATGTACACATATATACATATATATACATGCATACAGATATCTATACATATATACACCCATCACACACGTACACATGCACACAAACACACACATTAGTCATTTGTTTTCTTATCCAAAACTACGTCAAAAGTACTGAATGGATCTTTATGAAATTTGGAAATTATATTCTATGCATAACAGCCATAACTCCCATGAAAATTCATATATTTTTGATGTCGATGAAATTTTAACCCGAACATAACAGATGAGCATTATTTGTAATTCAACGGTACAACAGTGTAAGACTACCCTTTCAGATATACTTGCATTGTGATTTCTGCAATGTGGTGCATAAATTGTCAAGTAAATGAGACGCATTTTTGCCTCCACTGATTCACTTGCAAAGTGTTGAGTAAAATTATTTTGTTACAGACCTCCTTTGAGCCTTTTTATTATCACTGCGACACACATAGTCCCCAGTTGGTAACATTGATTTCAAGGCCTTCCCAGATGAGAGACTGGTTGTTCTAAGACATTTATCGATTGTAAATTTTGTCTGCACAGTTACCTATCGGTATAGTGGTCATTTGCAAACTCCAGAGGTGACACTTTCATTTCCCTTTATTCCAAACGTCACACGCTATTATTTCAATTGGGTCATGCCCTTCCAATTGCTATAGATCCGTAATGCATCTTTCAGCTGTGCCTGTCACCTGTATGGTGAGGAATCCTACATGTATTGGGAATGTGTGTGTGTGTGTGTCTGTCTGTCTGTCTGTGTGAATCCCTAACCCGGGCAACGCCGGGTATTTCTGCTAGTATACGATAAACTTTTCACACAAATCTCTTTCTCTTTCACTCTCTCTCTCTCTACACACACACACACATTTGTGAACAAACGAAAGATTGGACTTACTAAATATAAGTTTGATTCAGCTCCAAATTACTTAGTTTCATGGGTTTAGGACATGTTCACCCTGTCAGCTGTCTCTGAATGTTTAAGTAAAGTAGAGTCACTGTTTTATTTACATATATACAAGGGGGTACCCAAAAGTAACTGGAAATGTTCTCTGTGGGACAAGTCCATTATAGTTCAAGTTTCCACCACTAGAAGCCACTTGATGTGACCCTCAAGCATCAATCTACTGACTGGCATTGTCCGCTGAAGTCATATTGCCACATGGTGCGTCTTTGTTTTACAGTGCCTCTCCCCTGTTCATTGATTTCTGCTATGACTGAAACAAAGGAACAGCATGCTTTCATGAAATTCTGTTTTCTGTTGAGGAAAAGACAACTGAAATAGTGGTCATGCTCCAAACAGCTTACAAGGACACTGCTATGAGCAAAACACAAGTTTATGAGTGGTTTTCACGCTTTAGGAATGGTCCCTTGTTGCTTGGAGACCAACCTCATTCAGGGCGACTGTTGACTTCCCGAGCAAATGAAAACATCACAAAAATTCATGAACTGATCTTGGAGGACCGTCGCTGAACAATTGACAAATTTGTTGGTATGACTGGTGTGTCCTGGAGTTCCTGCCAATGAATTTTCAGTGAAGAATTGCAAATGAAAAGAGTTACAGTGAAATCTATAGCTTTCTTTCTTATGGAAATAGTTACAACTGAATGTGTGTCATGAACTGAAAGAACAGGTGGAAGTTGATCCAGACCTTTTTTTTTTTGAAGGTCATCACTGGTGACAAAAGCTGCTTGCTATGGCTATGACCCAGAAACGAAGCAGCAATCAAGTCAATGGGAGCATTCAGTGTCACCACACCCCAAAAAGAGCAAGTCAAGTGGAGTCCAATGTTACAATGATACTGATTTGTTTCATCGATGTGAAATGAATCGTCCACACAGAATTTGTTCCTCCTGGTCAAACTGTTAACCAGACATTTTACTTGGCAGTTCTGAAGCGTTTATGAGATGCAGTGAAATGAAAATGTCACGACCTGTGGCAAAGTGGAGAATGGTGGTTTCATCACAACAACGCACCTGTGCACACCACCTTGAGTATCAGACAGTTTTTGACCAAAAATGGCAAGACTCCACTTACCCACCCTCCTACTTCACCCAATCTTTTCTTTTTTTTTTTTTTGTTTCCCTGAATGAAAAAAGTCCTTAAAGGAAAACGTTTTGCAGATGTGGAAGAGGTGAAGAAAAAACCAACAGAGGCACTAAAAGGCATCACTTTGCAAGGGTTCCAGGACTGCTTCAAACAGTGGAAAACATGTCTGGACCAATGCATTGCTTCAAATGGAGAGTACTTTGAAACAATAAAAGTGTAAGCACATAAAGCTATGTGAATGAAATAACATTGCAAAATATTCTGGTTTCTTTTGCATACCCCCTTGTATAATGTGTGTGTATTTGATGTTGAAATTTGCCTCAAAACCTTACATTTATGCACCACTTAAGCTCTGACTACTGCATACAACTTCCTTAGCAATAATTATGCTTAGTATTTTGAAGTTATATATACACACATGGCAAGATATTTATCTACATTTATAGATATCTTTTTCATTTAGATTTAATGGTTTCTCCCTCAGTACTCGAGGTTTCTCATATGTTCATTCAGGCACTTGAAAGAACATACATAGCAAAAAACTCTGAGTATGTCACCAGCTTCAAAATTAATTCTATGTATATGTATTAAAGTCTGTTTCTTCTATTTGTATATGCATACATATGAGAAATGAAATCAACTATTTTATTTTTTAATTTTTTAGTGAAAGCACACCTGAAGGACGTAGAGTTACAAAATTAGACCAAATATTGCTAAATGGCAACAACATTACCATGGTAAAAATATATGATCTTGTCTTTTTTGTCTGATTAATTTTTGCAGATTTTATTTTGTCTTTCAGTGTTTTTAATGAAATGTTTCTTAAGTGCATTACTTAACTAAGTTTTTGGTATGAATTTTGAAATAGCCTTCACTGGTATTATTGTTGATTAAATGTCAATATCATTCTCAGTATATGTGTAAATTTGCATTGTTTAAAATTTCTGCAGGTTTGGGGTTTATCTCACAACAGTGCTGCTTCCACATAAGGCATTTACAAGATATCAGTAAATTTTTTGTCATTTCATTATTTATATTTGCTTTGTGGGTAAATGTTTTTTCATCAAAACTTTCTCAGTCAATCTGTATAAATAAGCCTATACATTGTTGAAGAAAAGACCTAAACATATCTAAAGTTGCTATTGTTGAACAACATTGACTCACATTGCCTTTCCTTCTTCAATTGTTGTTTCCTTTGCCTTTGATGAGAATAGTCATTAACACCAATAATTTATCTAATGAGTGTAATCTTACTTGATTAAAACATTTCTTTTAACTGAGTATATTATCCCCACTTCCTGCTTAAGTATGTGACATTATCTTTCATACTATTAACCTCATTTACAAAGAGTATATTTGCATTATTCACATTTACTCTACATTTCCAATTAGTTTGATCTTCAATTGTCATAAAGTGTCTATACATGTCCAGACTGGACTTGAACTAGGAATCTTCATCTCTAAAATCAGAAATCAGATTTTTGTTCAGTTAATGTTGTAATTTCAGTATATTTTCTATTCATCCTCCATTAATAACAGCCATAGTCATGATGATGTCAATACTGGGTTTAGAGATGGATTTTCAGCAAACTCTGCTTCTTTGTTATTTCTAAGTTTCTAGTGATTTTCTATCAGTCATAGAAATTTTCTCCCCAAATAGTATGTAGTATTCCTTTTTAAATCATAGACACAGGCATGGTTGTGTGGTAAGGAGCTTGCTTCCCAACTACATGCTTCTGGGTTCAGTTCCAACCTCATAATTCCATGTCTTCTACTATAGCCTTGGGCTGATAAGAGCCTTGTGAGTGGATTAGATAAATAGACAGGGAAGGAAATCCATCACATATGTGTGTTTGTCCCCCCACCACTGCTTCGCAACCAGTGTTCATGTGTTTACGTCCCCACAACTTGGAGGTTCAGCAAAAGAGCTCGATAGAATAAGTACCAGACTTAGAAAAAAGTATTTGGGTTGATTCATTTGACTAAAATTCTTCAAGGTGGTGCCCCAGCATGGCCACTGTCTAATAACTGAAACAAGTAAAGGATGAAAGATTTAGTTGTTCTTGGCTTGGGTGTTTCTCCTTTCATTAAGATGACTTTTCGATTTTCCTCAGCTCAGACCTAAGGGGCTTCACAGTTCCTCTTTTTATATGATACAGTTCTATCCACTTGAGTAGGTAACATTGATGGGGAATATGCAAAGTGTTTTGATACTGCAAATTCCTTAAAATTTCTCAGTCATACCCTTGCAGAATTTTATTACTCTTAGTTAAGAAATAATGGCTTCTGGTTTGAATCTAGTCTAGGATTACATTCACATTCAACAATAAGACAATAAACCAGTCAAAAATATAGTGTAGATGTAAACTCATACACCCTAAATAAAATACCTTTTTTTCTTTAAAACAATGTAAAATGGGAAATGATGTTGATAATATTATTAAAACTGAAGGCAAAGGAGAGCCTCAAACTAGTTGAGATAAGTATAGGACCATGAATTATAACTGGTTTATCAGTTATTTGTGGGTAGACATTATTATTAATTTTCTCTTTTATATATTTTTTCAGTTGGTACCTGGTAGTGAGGGTCCAGAAACTTGAAGAGAAAGATACAGCATGTGTAATGGATTCCATTTTGTATTCATTATTTATAAATAAATATTAAATGTGTAATTTTTTTTTTTTTAAATTTTATATTTAGACTATTTGATATTCAGGATTCAAAATGTTTCAATTAAATTGTATAGTTTCCCCCCACATAAAAATCATACCATTTGTTAAAATTCACACAGGATGTTTTCAAATATCTCTTGATGTTGTCTAAATTGATTTTCTTTGTAATAATACTAATTATATATATATATATATATATATATATATATCTCCATTTAGCGTTTAAACTGGCCGTATTTAGCCCAAATATTCTACCTGTTTTAAGTTTAAACCAGCCTGGTTCAGCCTCTGACAACTACTCTGGAATGTCATTCTAAAAATAAACAATTGTATCATCGAACTCTTGAAGCTACAAGATAATGCATTATTAATTCAAAATAATGTGTATAAATAAGCATTGTTTTTGTCAGGGTAATCTAAATCTGTTGTTTTTTCATGAATTCTCCTTATATATATGTATATATATCATCATCATCATCATCATCATCATCGTTTAACGTCCGCTTTCCATGCTAGCATGGGTTGGACGATTTGACTGAGGACTGGTGAAACCGGATGGCAACGCCAGGCTCCAGTCTAATTTGGCAGAGTTTCTACAGCTGGATGCCCTTCCTAACGCCAACCACTCAGAGAGTGTAGTGGGTGCTTTTACGTGTCACCCGCACGAAAACGGCCACGCTCGAAATGGTGTCTTTTATGTGCCACCCGCACAAGCCAGTCCAGGGGCACTGGCAACGATCTCGCTCGAAAATCCTACGGGAGCCAGTCAGGGGGTACTGATATATAAATATATATATATATAGTATTTTAATTTGTGAATAAAAAGTATTTGTTTCTTGTCATAAACATTGTTCATTGTTACCACTGGAAGCAGTCTTCATGAAGTGTATATTTAGGACAAATCAGCTTGCCCACAGATGCTAAACTTTTAACTGATTAATACACCTTGAGAGCAAGCTGTCTGTCCTAGGAGTAATGGAGTTGCTTTGTACTTTGTGGCCCTTACATAAATGGACTGAACCATTAAATAGGATACGAACTATCAATGACAGGATACATATTGCCAACTTTTTGGTTACTTGTCCTGTTCCTGAATACTTAATTAACCATTTTCTAATTAGTAAGTTACTGGTATGTAATTTTGTGGTTTTCTATTTTTAATTTGATACTATTAAATGCTGTGGAGAAATTCATAAATAGAATTGAATTCTTTTACTTGGAGATTCAGAGCTCTGCTATGATCCTTCTAAGGACAAACATTTGCAGTAGTGTTATTCTGTCTTTGCAGAAGCTGTTTTAGTTCTATTGTAGTTTGGGTTTGATATGAGGGGCAGTTCCATTTAGTGGGCATTAAGTTGTAGAATTTAAGGCTAGAGACGAGTGTAATTCCTCTGTAGAAATGAGGCAGGAAAAAGTGCTGTGATTTTTTTTTTTTTTTGTGGTGAGTTGAATGAATAATTGAAGACTGAGAAGATTGTTGGCTTGTTTTTTTTTTTATAGGTCTTCTTACACAAGTCCAACAGATATTTGTAGAGGGTAGGGCTCTTCTGGATGACGGCTGGGATGTAATCAGAAACTAGTCTCGTCTTTTCTCTTCAAGTATTTTTGAAGTTCTATAGTAAATGAGGCAGTCAGGATAAGCAGACATCTGCTTCTTTGTTGTTAAAGAAAAGATCATTGTAGTGTTTGGCGTTTGCGTAGCACTGTTTTACCAAGAAACGGCGTTAAGTGTTATAACCTGGCATGTACACACTGGTCAATGGTCCCCCATCCACAATGCAGATCACTGGAGAAACTCCCCAGTGAATATTTACCTGCTCAAGTTAGTGATTCTGGCATGTTTACATTTTTTTTTGTTTTATGATTTAATGTGACACTTTAGGCAGATGTCTTCTACTATAGACATGGACTGATCGATGCCTTGTCAGTGAAATTGGTAAACAAACCATATCATTTGTGCGTATGCAATGTAGGCATCTTATATTTTGCAGTTTCACATGAAACCATTTGAGCAACAATGGTGTTGACACAAATGGAATAAAAAAATACCTTACTTGAGAAAAATGGCAAGTGTTATCATCAGAAAGTTTACTCAGCTGTAAATTATGCTTCAAAAAGAAGCATTCATCCAACCCATGTTCACATGAAAAAAAAATGTAAAACAAACAAATCTATATGTGCATGATTGTTTATTTTGCTCTTTGCAGAGACACTGTGTTTGGGTGACTGATGTTATCTGTTTCCTGTAAACAATATGTTCTGTAGAATGGTGGTTGTGACATGAAATGAAAATGCCTTACTTAAAAACAGGTGAGAGTTGACATCAGGAAGGGCATATATACTACCTCAATAAATCTTATCCAACTCATGCTAGCATGAAAAAAGCAAATACAATAATGATGCTTTATAGTATTTGCATCGTTTATGTTGGAAATCATCACTATCTTAATGTTCCTTAAAATGTAGCTGCTTAGAAAGGCATGACTGTCACAATAGCATTTACACTTCCCTCTAAAATGTCTTCCTGGTTACACTATGACACATTTGTAACATGCAAACATTTTCAGAAAGAGAAAAAAAAATCGATGTTAGAATGTCAGTATAATTTTTGTCTTTGAAAACATACAAAATTTAAGGCAAAAAGGCTATTATAAATTATTCTAAGTGATTTATAAAATTTTGGGATTGTCTCCCTTGCTTTTTATTTTTTTCCTTTCTAGAATTAGTCATTTTACATGATTATCCTCAGAACTATTTTGATTTGCTGTATTATATAAGCTAAAGCCCACTTTTCCATTAAGTTTTCTGGTTGGAGGCAACCCTGGTTATTTTCCCTCTCTGTCATTCTTACAGTATGATATTCCCTAACTTACTAACAACCCTGCATGTGAATTCACATTTTGAATGCCATGCCTGTTCAGAAGTTCAGCCATTGCACAATAAATGACATTAGCGACTCATTTTCATTCTGTAAAGACAATTATTGTCACCCTGTGACATTACAATGTCAGTTGGAAGTTTTATCCAATCACTCCAACACATAACAGGCAATAACGGCGGAGCCAGTGGTGTGAGAACAAGAAGTATGACATTATTGAACTGGAAATCAAGAGGCACGTTGTAAATCAAAGTAACAGAGGTGGAAAAATTATAAAAGTGGTGAAACATTTTTTAAGTATACAGTCGTACTTCCACCTCCATTCAAATACTCATTGTAATTTTTTTACTTCAAAGCTTAACCTCTGCCAAATCCTGACTGACTACACCCATCAAGTCATTTGATCACTGCTTCCTTGTAAATGTCCAACATGCAATCATATACTACAAAGTACCTCTTCACCTACTCCAAACACTCTGGCACTTCAAGTCAGTCAAGGAGTTAGAGCTTTTCCAGTTATTCCTGACCCACAGAAAACAGCTGAGTTACTGAAGCCATTCTTTTAAACATGTTTCTCCATATGCCATACACAACAAAAACTCAAAACCCTAAGTCCTCCAAGTGGTTTATTCATAGTTACACTGCAGCTGATCAAGTGAAAAAGCAAGGCCTACAATGTGAATCTCACCCAGTCATGGTTGCTCCAAATGCAGGACCTCATTATCAATGAGGATCTCTCTTGACGAAAGCACATTCTAAACGCTGATAAAACATCTCAAAGACTGATTTTCCTGTTCAGTGCCAGAAAATATTTCCACCCCCAATACTGGCTGATACTATGAGACCCACAAGAGCACAGCTTCCACATATGTGACAATGCTGTGGCTGTGCACAAAGCCATCCTGGTCCATATACAAAACCAAGGCATTGAACTGATATAGTTTGTTTACTTTGAATAACTGAGATGATGTCTGCTGAAATTACAGGCTGTCATTCTGGAAAGGAAGGAAGAATGGACTAAAAGAGTGATGGTGGCAGTGAGATACAGTAGAAGTTACAACAGAAGAAAGAATAAAGGCAGAGTAAGGAGACTGCATGTTTGTCGGCTAGAGGTTGCACTATGCTAGTGAGTCTTTGCCATTCATTCAGTTACGACTGAATCAAATACCGGTATATCAAATACTATTTCACTGAGACCAGTATCGTTCACTTTTTTTTTTTTTTAACCCTATTCTTTCTTCCCAGAATAGCAACCTTCTGGTGTTTCTGCAGACATCATCAAGGTAAATAAACCATATTAGTCTGACCAACAACAGAGGAAAGACAATCATGAGAACTTCCTCATAATGATTAAATCTTAAAAATATATATTAATAAAACTTACCCGCCTTTATTAGCTGGGTGTATAGTCAACAACAGACATTTACTAGAGATTCAGAATTGACTTTTTGGTAATAAAATATATATAAGGCATTACTAAATAAGTACTGTTACTGTAGCCAGATTTCGGTTCGTAAAGTAAGCATTCAAATTCTACAGCAAGCATGATGTTATACATATGAATCTGGATAAATTTATTTGAGTAGTAACATTACTTTGATTGGCAGGAGGGGGGATGCTATCAGCAAAACATCTATAGTAATAACATGGATGTATATTGTCTGATGAAATTATGAAACAAAAACAAAAAAGGAAACAATATAAATGAATATTTGATACATTCTTATAAATTAAAATTCAACATTTTTTAAACAAACAAAAATCTTTAACATAATACATCTTTCTTTATAAATTATTTTCCCTTTTGAGTCAATTCATAACCAACTCCATAATTCTAAAAAATAAAATTTTCTTTGATTTTTTTCACTTGATTGTGAATCGTTAATTCATACAGTCAAAGTAGAACCTTTTTCTTTTCTTCTGAGTGTGTATGTGTGTATATATATATATATATATATATATATATATATATATATATACACACACACATGTAGTCGTGTGTATGTATGTACATATGTATACATAGCTACATATATATATATATATATATATCCATACACATACATGTATGTATATATATCTATATATATCCATACACATACATGTATGTATATATGTATATATATATATATATATATATATACACATGTATATACAAAAATATATTTATGTTAAGTATACACACATGGTGCACTTTTTTTTCAAAAAAAAAATAATCACCCAGGGCCATATATGCAAAGTTGGGCCTCCCATAAGCTTTAATACCCTAAAAATATTTTTTTCTGGATTTGCACTTCTGAAATTGAAGTGCATCTAATATGCCTCTGCATCATTTATACCATCAAATACAGTGTGTGTGTGTGTATATGTATATATATATATATATATATATATATATATATGTGTGTGTGTATGCACAGATATGTGTATGTATACATGTGTGTGTATATATATATATATATATGTGTGTACACATATATACATACATACATACACACATACATGTATGTATGATTGATTTTCATTTGAGTAGAATTTCTTTAGTGGCTTTATATTTCATTTGCTTTCTTCCAGTTATCAGTTACAAAGCTTATTTAAGAAACAATTGTATGTTGACCAACTCCTGAGCTGCAGGTTATGGTGACTAATTTTATTAATAGCAACTCAGCATGGAAGTTAAATCTACTATACTGAAGTATAGTTATGTTTTAGACTACATATTGTTAATTTGTAAACACACACACATATATATATATATGACTCTACACATTTCTAACAATGATGTACTGAGCATTTTTGTATGTTTCAGTAACACAACCAAAACCTATAGATGTGTTTGTTGCTATGGAATGAAACTCAGGGAATATACTGCAACTTCTTGGCAGTATGACACGAATATCAAACTCTTTGCACACTTCTTCAAAACCTCATCACAGCTTGTGTAATTCTGATGCTGAAAGTAAATAGACAATAGCTACATAGAATAAATAGATTTGGCCACATAATGCTGTGCTAATTTGCATATTGTTTTTTGTTTGAAATGACTAAAACATCTACATGAACACTGAAAACAATCTACATTTTTCAAGTAAAAATCAAAATACCTCAAAGCATAAAAATGAACTCAATGCAAATTGAAATAATATCAAAGCAAATTAAATCTCTTTTTCTAATTAAGTAATCAAACTATATATAGTTTTATACATTTATCTAATGAGTAATAAATTACTGTTTAATTTTAACTGGCAACACTTCTTGAACAATTATCAAAATTTCTTTTGTATGCTTATGAATAAAGACATTCTTCAATGAAATCTTCCATCAAGATGTCTTGCTATAGTTTATTGTGACACAGTTTATTCAAACATTGAAAGTAAATATTTGCAAAGATTTTTCAATGTGAATTGTGGGCATTCATTTAACCAATCAACAAGTGACTTAAAATGTTCATGCTTTATTTTCTTGACTTTGTCATGGATATCTGCACAATATTTATATACTCTATTGTCTTCTTAATACTATGTGTGGCAACAAAGGATTCCCAATCTTTTCATTCAGTGGGAAACAGTACACAGATGAGTTTTAAGTGTAGTCTTTTTGTGTGATCTCCATTTGCTTCTCTGCTTCAAACTATTGGTACTTGTACTGGAATTTCACTAAGAGTGAAACCTAAAACATGTAATTTGAAACAAGCTATCATTGCTTTGAGGCTGACTTTTGTCACTATAAGTAAAGACAGCACTATAGGCCTAAGTAAACAGTGAAATGAATCCAGGTTTGAAATGAATCAGTCAAATGCTTCAAAACAGACATTTATTATATTTTATCTAAATATCTATTTTATCTGTAGTGAAATTATTTTAAGTTGTTTTCAGAACATTTTAAATTGCTTTGAGATTATCTAATTTACCTTGAGTCTATTTTAATTTTTTTTTTGAGAGTGTTTAAATTTGTACTTAAAAAATGTAGTATTATGACATATATTGTGCTTTTGAGTAAGACCACTCAGTGAATTTAGTAACCACTGGCCAGCGGACAAGATATAAGGAAGGAAATTCAATTGTCACTGTGAAGATTTCTGCATATGCTTGTTGTAGATCCAGCCAGTCTGTGTTAGCAAGGAAGGCAGTGGAGAAAACATATGTAACAACATTAGCAATCCATGTTAGGAAAGGAGTGGGAGGATATCGAACAAAATAGTTTTAATTGGTTAGAACTTCTCTCTTTGCTTGTGAACCAATGTTTTCAGTAAACCATCATTGTTTCTAAGTTACCACTGCTTTGCTCAGAATATATGTGTATTTGTTTGCCTAGGCTGCTGTTGTGCACCTGCTCACTTTTAAAATGTTCTTTGTAAAAGTCGCAAGATGGATCATTTTCACTGTCTTCTGTATGTAAAAATAAAGACAAATGTATGGAAATCATATATCAGATGACATTTACAGATGAGAAATAAAATTTAACAAGTAAAAGTAATATAAATGACTGAAATATTTGAACAAAACTGTAATTCAAACAGATGTTACAAAGATATTTTGGAACAATATTGTGTTCTGTCAGTGGACCTGTTTATCTAAGTTGTCTCAGACCATTGCTCATTATCTTCTAATATCACAAATGTTTTATGTAATTTTTATAAAATCTTATAAATTGTATTCATCTGGAGCATTACATAAATAATTTTTGCTTCCGTATTTGCAAGCTAAGTATCATCTACATTGACCATTTAACAATCTAGAAGGGTCTACAAAAACCATGGTCACATTCCCACCTCCCTTCTAACTAAAGAGATGTAGTACATACTTAATTTCAGTAATTGTTATAAGTTATGGTTGACTGAGCTGATAATCTACAATATTCTGTTTGCCACAGTGGTATTCATGTGTCCAAATGTTACACTTTAACCCTTTATATATCAACCTTCCTGAGATTGCCTAAGTGATCTAAATTAAAATCATTCATCAAAATTTCAAGTTAATTTATGTCCAGTTTAATAATAACAGTTATTTCACTCATAACTTATCTTTGATTGTTTTCAAAATTAATTGAAACAAAAGAAATGTATTTTAACAGAAAAATGGTTAAACAATCTGAACTATGGAATGAAACTGAAGGTATAATCAAAAACTTTAACATAATGAAACAATGTTATGAAGAGCTAAAATATACATGCATTAAAATAGAAATAAGAACATTTCTATAAAACCTCAAATTTCCACAGGTTTTGCTAGCAAACTATTATACTGCTTGGCTGAAAGATCAATAGTTTATATCACAACAGCAGTAACTGCCATCTCTCTAAACACCCAATTATTTAGTCTCATACCACAAAAAGTTCTGAGATCCCACTTCAGAACATTTTTGAAGCATAATTGTGAAACAATCTGTTATCATACAGTGAACTACTATATATGACAGTACCATTATATACAACATGAAGCACTGTAACACAAGAAAGCAAAACATTCTACAAGGAGGCATAGAATATGAAGTATTTGATTAGTAAAATGAATAAATAAACAAAAATCAGTTACCTGAAGAATCTGTTTTGGGTTTGTATTTAGCCAGAGTAATGAGAGGGAAAGGGAGAAATCCTGCCATTAGTGGGATAATTTGTAGTTGTGTATCAAATTTTGAATTAGTTAAGGTCACAATCCCTGGAAATAAATACAATTTTTATCACCTGGTAGTCATAAAAAGTTAATACATTCAGTTAAAAAAGAGAGCCCCAAAGGTGGTCTTTTGACCAGCTAAATCTCCCTCAAATCATACTATCATCTCAAAATGAGAAGGAAATACTGGACAATGTAGACAGCAGCAGCATTTAGCATCTTATATTCCATGCTTGCATATGTCAGATGGAATTCATTGAGGCAGATTTTCTACAGCCAGTTACCCTTTCTGTTGACAACCCTTACTTTTTACCAAGCAAGGTAATATTTTCCCCATCTACACGTTTCTTCACCGAGGTTAGTTTACAACATTTATAGTCTAATTTGAAAAGAGACAGACAAACATTTGGTTGTATAATTGGTAACATGGTAATTCAGAATGCTGGGGATACAAGACTTAATCATATATATATTTCACCATTATCATTATCCGCATGGCGATGCTATATATATATATATATATATATATATATATATATATATGGCAATAAGCTGTGCTGAGAAGACCTGTCAAGCCAAATGAAATCGTACTAATAGCCAATGCCACTGGCATTCAGCCATAGAAACCTTGCCAAATCAGATTGGAACCTGGTGCAGCTCCCTGGTCTACCAGTTCAGTCAAGCCATCCAACCCATGCCAGCATGGAAAGTGGATTCTAAACGATGATGATGATGATGATATATATATATATATATATATATATATATATATATATATATATATATAGTAAATGAAAAACGGAAGATGGAATACACGAGAATTTATTATTAATCATGACAATTGTTTCAACACATCTAGCATTGATCCTTAACAGGTGAGAAACTCAACAACTGGTTCAGGAGCATCTGGCAGTGCAGATGTGTCTCATTGGGTGATAAATAGACACAACTCATTAAAATAACAGTTCTGCAATGTATCTTCTCATTTCATAGAAAGAAAATCAGCAAAATGCAGGAAATATCTTCATTTACATAGAAGATCCAAAATAAAATCACAGATGCAAAAAAGAAATGAACATGCAATACAGTGAGAAAAGTATTGAAAATAACTGTTAACAAATATGGATGTATAAATGCCCTCTCGTAAGCTGCATGGCGCATGTACACTCGCTCACACAAGCATCCATGAAAATGTAAGCATACACACGTGTGGTTTGGTGCATTCATGATCACAAAGTGAGTTAAATATCTATTTGGTGTTTATAAGAGTGAGGAGGTTAAAACTAAACCTAATTCATCCATACCTTAAAGTAAATTATGTTAACAGTTACTCAAATTCATTACCACTGCATTGTGTGAAAGTACATTTATACGTGTGTAGGCATCTCGAGAGTCTTTCACAAATTCTATTAATGATCTTCTCATTTGTCCACAGTATAGACAGGGATTCCTCGGAGCAGAGACAGCATCTCCTGGAAATTATATTGTATGGTTTCACATGCCTTACTATGGACCAGGTTATGCTGTACTTAATTTTATCCTCCTTCAGTCACCATACTTTACTCTGAGTAACAGTTTCTGTGATATTTCTGCTGCTTTTAAATAAAGCATATTACTCTACCTCTAGTATTTGAGTACTCTTTTTTTCCACCTTGTTTCACATTTATGTGCTCACTCCAGTATATATATATATATATATAGTTTTAGGGAAAAGAACCAAGGTTCATGAACTCATCGATGAAAATCCACTGTCACATATAGAAAAATTTGAGTTTTTACCTGTAAATTTGGATTTTTATCCCTTATAATATATATATATATATATATATATATATATATATATATACAGGGTGCCCCAGAATGAACTATCTATTTCAGTGAAATTGGACAGTTTTTTTTAAAAACTCACTTTTATTTATGTTTACCATGTTTAATATGTATTAAAAGTGTATAAATTTTTATAGTTTTTTTAATAATTTTATTTTCATTCCTGTTGGATCCTGCTTACAGCACCTTTTTTTCAATTTGGTTGCAATCATTTTCTCAACCTCGATCCCCATGATGGAGCAATATTTAAGCTGAACTTAATGAATGCTTTCAGTTAGTAGTGCAGGAGGTAACTACTGAAATGCTTCAAAATATGTTTTGCAATGCTGTGGATCATCATCATCATTTAACATCTATTTTCCATGCTGGCATGGGTTGGATGTTTTGACTGAAAATTGGTAAGCTAGGAAGCTGCACCAGGTTCCAATCTGATCTGGTGTGGTTTCTACGGCTGGATGCCCTTAATGCTAAGATTTGAAATAAAATGTTGTGATAGGAAGTTTGATTTGAAGCGAAACAGCAAGTTGACAAAGCAAAGAAATGAAATGTTTACCTGTAACTCTTCCACACACTGCCCACATCAAGTGGTCAACAACAACTTCATAGAGTAATTGACTTTCTGATGACGTATTACTTGTGTCAATGTTGATCACACTAAAGTCTAAATGACACACATTTCCAACTTTACAAGTTTTATTATCGTTCCCAGGGATTATATTAGATGTTATCATATACAGTGTCTGAAAGTAAAAAGAAAAGTAGATGCGATTACTTAAATGATTCTTTAGACAAAAGTTTATTTCTCATTGGATTGCAGAAAATTAATATATCTCAGAATTTCATTTCTTTAATTTGAGGTCACACATGTAAATGTTAAATCTCACATGAGATGAGAAATGGTCAAGAGGTGTGAGATTAAGCCTCACAAATGGGATGATACAGGATCAAAAGTATTGGTGATATAATAATGCTGAGTCCCATAGATGTGATGACACAAGAACAAGTGATATATTATAGACCTATTTAATCTATGCCAATTTAGAAAATAGATGTTATGACAATAATGATAACAGATTCTTTTATAACATAAAATGATCCAGATTTGAATGCTACTCATGTATGTAGTCTGGTGTTGCTACTACACCTGCTAAAGTATCTTAGACCACAACCTTTTGAAGACCATCTGACTGAGTTGTAATGATACAATCCTCACCATACAACAACTTCTGCCCCATAGTATGTTCCCCCCATCATTTGCCCCTCTCTTCTACCACTATTAAAACAGATTCTAATCCTCTGAACTAGCTAGCTGTCTATCACCACCACCATCATTACCCAAACCTACCAGATGCACCAGCCTCACTACCCATCTTCATCCCTCGTCCACCAAATTTTCCACTAAAGATTTTTCACAATCCTTCCAACTCAGATTGGAAATCCCCTGGAGCATTCTCCAAGCCAACATTTCCCCCTAAAACATCAGATTACATAAAAATCAAGTTAAACAGCAACTACACTAACTTTGCTAGTGAGAATGGCCTGAAAATACAGAGGAAACTATCCTAACTTTAACAACAATAAAAAATGCTTGTAGAACTTACCTGTATATTTTCTAAATGGATGTTGTATACAGATAATCTACATAAGCTGTCTTCATCCATAGATGATCGGTAGGTGACAGAAAAAATAAGGTCAAGAGAGGATGGTCCTGGGACAGCATTACTTCGAAGTTGCCACATATAACATATAGACTGGTCATTATGAACTTCCTAGATTTCAAGTAGAAAGGTTCATATTTTGTTAGTGCCATATAGAATTTATGATGGATTTTATTAGAGACAATTTAATTTTGATTAGAAAATATATACTCAGCTTTCTCTAATCCTATTATTCCTTCTTTATCTTAACAAAAGGTTTTTTACTCAAGGCATTCATTCCTCACAATTTTCTCAGCAATATAATGCATTAACTTCCTTTACTTTTCTTTTATCACAATTTTGCTTATTTATTTACTGAACATCATAATACCATCATCAATGTTGTACATGGTATACTACATATATTTTAAGCACTTACAATATTACATTTCATTTTTCATTTTCATTTTATCTAGTTTCAGCTCATGAGCTGTGGCCATGCTGGGGCACCACCATTTATATTTTATTTAGCTAGTATACATCAGATATGGTTAATTAGTATATATTTTCAACTATCACTGTATCATAATGTATGCAATCAACATAGATTAAATATCTGAAGATTAAAACACTTTATTGATATTTGAAACAATCAGAAAATATTAAACAAAATAACAGTAAAAGTGGATACAATGTCTTTAAGGTTAACATACTAGACTACTACAGACCACATGATCGTTAGTTTAAATATGATTTCAAAATCTGTTCTTGTTAAAACATTGGATAAGGCACATAAACATTGTACGCTGAAAGGTAGACATATAAGTATGGTACAAGGTAGACATATAACTATGGTGTAATGTAGGTACATAAATGTGAGTTAGGCACATAATAATGATGTAAGGAATATATAAGACAAGGATGTACAGTAATAAGTGTACCTTACCAGAATGAAAGACACATTAATTTCAAATTATGATGTAAAGTAGACACAAGACAACTACAATATAAAGTAAGCATATTACTAGCTATGATGTATGGAAGGAACAAGACTAACCTGCCATTTATCAAAATGTCCAAGATATGTAAAATCCACATCATTGTTATCAACAGTCTTCAAATGAGGTTTGGTTAAAGAAAACGGAGTTTGGTGGTTACCTTTTACTTCAACCTGTATATATTTCCTGCAAAAACAGATGTATATTTATTAATATATATGTAACCATAAGTCAACATGTACATATGTAAATGTTTCCATGCATATATGTGATTGTTTATTCCCAGGTTATCCCTCACTGGACAGACCTATGATCAAAAGCATTCCAAAAACTAGTTAAAATATAGCATATCCACGACTACACTATCCAATGTACATTTTCTTTTTTCTAAATTGGTAAGATGTGATTTGAGATTTGGCTGCTATTTTCAGCAGGTTGACAAATCATGTGCTTTCTTAATGGCTCATGTGTGTTCAAGTGTGCATTTGTTTAAGTGAATATGTGTATGCATCGTCATCATCATCCTTTAACATCTGTTTTCCTGGCATGGGTTGGACAGTTTGACTGGAGCTGGCAAGCTAGAGAGCTGCACTAGGTTCCAGTCTGGTTTGGTTTGGTTTTTATGCCAACCACTTTACAGTGTGTGCTGGGTGCTTTCAATGAGGCACCACACAAGCTCTTTCTCTCTCTCTCTCTCTCTCTCTCTCTCTCTCTCTCTCTCTCTCTCTCTCTCTCTCTCTCTCTCTCTCTCTCTCTATATATATATATATATATATATATATATATATATATATATAGATATATGCAAGTATAGCTTGTGTGTATATGTCTATATTCAAGTGTGTGTGTGTGTGTGTATCCATCCCTATTAAATTAATGTTACAAAATGCTATCATTTTAACATATTTCATTTTAAAGAATGCCCAAATACTATGACTTTATGTCACAGCATTTGGATGTGTGGTACTACATAGCACATAGAACATGTTCAAATCTTACTGATATACTGTGCTACACTTATGAGCAAGGCATATAATTCTTCTGTTTTGTTTGGTTATTATTTTCCTATGGTTTGATCAGAACAGAGTGGTCTCTGCTAAAGTCAAACAAGGGCTAGGTAGTTATGTTAAAATGGGCAATACATAAAGTCTATCACTTAAAAACAGAATCTGTCGCATCAACAGTCTCTACAATATTCATGTAACAAATATTCAAGGTGCTACACAGTGAGATTGAACCTCAAACCACATAGTTGTGAAGCAAACTTCTTAAACACACAGCTACACTTGAAATCATAAGCCTTACCTACTTGTCCAAAATTGCCTCACTGACACCAGCTTCTACTTGTAGCGAAGAGCTGCATAGGAAGGTCAGCCTTCTAACTCCTCCAACCAGTCTATATGAGAGTGTATATATTTCAGATACATTGTACCATAATTGTTGTTGTGGCTGTTTAGCTCTTAGTCAGCTTTGATCAAGCAATGATTAAAAGTGTTATTATCATCACATCATTTTGTATATCAGAGACTACATTTTCCCATGAAGCTTTTTTTATTTCAGATGGGAAGTTACACTTTAAAGATCTGGGTACAATTTCTAGTAGGCCAAGTGATCACAAAGGAGCTATTTTGCTTTATTGTTGCACTTTTCAATGTGCTGTGAAGAAGATATTGGTATACATTCTTACTGATAACTCCATATAGGCAAGAAAGCTAGGGCTTTTGGGGAATATGGCAAGACATGGTGGTGGTTTATACCACTCCAAGTTAATGGCAATGTAAGTCGTGTGAATGTGAAATAAATTGAGTTTCAGATCAAAAGATCTATGAACTAAATTCATTGGAAGTGTAGATATATAGGGCAGGTAATTGCCAACTAATTAATAAAATTAATAATTAACAATTTTGCCAAGTAGTTCAGTATGGAAAAAAACCTTTATCAGTAAACCATTTATAATTATAAACATATAGGGATCTAAATTTTCAGTATGTTGGTGAAGCAACTCCTGCTGATCCCTATATGTTTATATTCATTGGAAGTGTATATAGTTCTTATGGACACAGATACTACAACTCCACCTCATTATTACCATCAACATCCTCCCTCTTATCATAATCATCATCATCATTACCATAAGCATCACCATTCTCACTCTCATCAAAATAAATTATTGGCTGGTCACATGACCAATTTATAAGGTGGTAGTCATGTTGCTGTAATGGTGATGAAGGAGTTTGGGCATTTCATAAAGGGAATAAACTCCAGTACCTTTCAGGTACTTATTTTACTGACCCTGAAAGCCAGAAAGACAAAAGAAAACATGGGAAAATTTGAGGCACTGAAAATTGTGCCCCATCTAGCTGCCACTCCCACCACCATAAATGCCATCATTATCATCATCATCAGTACTGTCAACTGTATCACAAAGGTCTATGTCATCCATAATCACACTCCACAAAGAAAGCAATAACAGTTCTATCAGTTACTCTGGGTTCGTCAGAAATCAAAGCTTGCTTACCTCTCTTGACAGGAGAAGACTTTATGAGAAAACTGCAAAGGTGGATAGAATGTCACATGGCAGCTAATGGGGTAGTGCAAGAATGAACTTTCAAATGTTAACTGGAAATTAAGATAGAGACATATCAAAATGTGAAATGAGTATATGATAATATACTAGTTACTACCTTTGTATTATGATAAAATTTGTCACTTGCTTTGAATTTTTGACTAATGAGTTATTATTTAGACAAAAGAGCTTTTGACCAATGGACTGGCTGTAATTAGACAACTCTAAAAACAACGAAGACTTTCTGCCAAAATGTTAGAATGACCTTCCTGGTGATCTGTTTATCTCATGTCAATTCTAATATTGGTCAGTATGTGGATGAGTAGACAAGTTTATAATAAACTGAGTAGATGAACAGTTAGCTAGGTAAACAGGAGAGTAGGAATGTAACCAATGAATAGACTGTAATCTACATGTAAAAACATTTTAAAGTATGATGTAAGAGTTGAATCACTTCAGTTCACTAGGTGGACAGTGATATTGTACTCAAGATTTAACAACAGTACACTGTATCCTTGGTTGTTCAGAGTTTAACAATAGTATATCATATCACTAGTTATTCAGTGTTTAACAGCAATACCCTATACTACTGTTTAGTCAGGATTTAATAACAGTACCCTATGTATCACATTAAAAAACATTATTTTGTACTGCTGTTATTCAAGATTCAATAACAGTGCCTTGTAACCACTAGTTAACCCATGTCATCAACAGTAAATTATACCATTGATTATTCACAGTTTAACAACAGTACTTTGCACTACAAGTTATTCATGGTTAAGCTACAGTATCTTGCACTGCTGGTTATCTGGAGTTTCACACCTGTTCCCTGACCAAGTAGTCATTTAATAACACTACTCTTCCAGTAAAATTAGTTATTCGATGTTTAACAACTGTATCATCTGTTAGTCAATGTTTAACAACAGTAAGCATCTAAACAACTTGATGACACTGAATCAAAAAGGAGTTAAATCATCTTCCAATAGCAACATACAGTCTTGAAGAAGGAGAAACACAGTAGACAAAAAGCCTGGTATGATCATGTTGGGTCATAGATATATCTGATTAATGCTAACAAGGGACAAAACAACAACTTGATAACAGCTCAAAACAAATATGACTGATTTATTAATGTGGTAACCAAACTGAAAGAAGCTTTGTATAAATCAGAACTTACAGTTGCTTCAGCAGGGTCCTTGGTAAGAATATGCTGGAGTTGTAAGTTCATTGTGACACTACTATTTACTGAGACAGCTTCTAGGGGAATTTTCACATCACTCTCATCGTTGTAAAATGCTGATAGACCTGAGGATGTATTCACACTCAAAATACTACCTTCAGTTACAGGAATACTACAGGTATTTAAAGTTAATTCCACATCTTGCTTTATACCAGATATCAGCTCACCTGAAAATAGAACATAACATTAGCATTTGTAATTAATAAAATTCTAGGTATCTGAGATAAGAGTAGCTGGAGATTTATCCCATTTTATACTGGGACTATTTATATATAATATCAGTGTTGTTAGACAGATAGACAGACAGACAGACAGACAGACAGGCAGGCAGGCAGACAGGCAGGCATACAGACAGACAGACAGACAGACAGACTATTGCTTCATGACATCAGGTATTTCACAACTCCAATCCCTATAACAACATTAGCTACACAAGACACACAAAAATATAATAAATGAAGAAATATAATAAATGAAGATGAATGGATTATGATAGTTCACTACATGCTATAAACGTTTCAATAACATGCAATTTATTCACAACCAATGTATTACATATGCTAAGATCATCGACCATTTACAGATCATCAATGATTCGGAAATACTTGAGAAATGACTGGTAATTGGAGCATATGTAATACACTGATTTTAGTATATGTAGTATACATATTGTGAATAAATTGCTAAGATTATTGAAACATTTGTAGCATTCAGTGAACTGTCATTAACCATTCATCTTAGTTATTTTATATATATATATATATATATATATATATCATCATCATCTTCGTTTAACGTCCGCTTTCCATGCTAGCATGGGTTGGACGATTTGACTGAGTACTGGTGAAACCAGATGGCTACACCAGGCTCCAATCTGATATATATATATATATATATATATATATATATATATATATATATATATATATATATATATATATATATATCTTTTATCTTTTACTTGTTTCAGTCATTAGATGACAGCTATGCTGGGGCATCGCCTTGAATTTTTAGTCAAATGAATCAACGTCACTCTCTAACCTTTCATCTGGCACAAGATCACCTCCAATGCCACATCCCCTTTCAAAGAATCTTTGTCTTGCAAGTTACTTGGTGACCCTGCCAGTACTGGTTCCAAGTAAAAAAAACATCCAGCCTACACTCTAAAGTGGTTGGTGTTTGGAAGGGCATTCCACTGTAAAAGCATGCCAAAACTGACCTCACCTGTGCTGGTGCCACATAAAAAGCATTCAGTCCACTCTGCAGAGTGATTAGTGTTAGGAAAGGCATCCAGCCGTAAAAGCCATGCCAAAACAGACAGTGAAGCATGGTGATGTCTTCTGCCTGGCCAGTTCCTGTCAACCCACCCAACCCATGCCAGCATGGAAAGTAGATGATCAATTTTATCATTTACCTTTGCTTCTGATTTCACTAAACTATAAAAAAAATAATTACATATTTTGATTTATAGATACAGGAATCTGTAAACTTACCAATCTTAGCACTTGGGTTTACTTCAAAGAAAGGCTGTTGGCAGACTATTTCTACAAAAATGTTATTAGCCATGTTGTGGCGAATGAATTCCAACTGACCCACTTCAATACATAGTTGACCAAGCTTGTATAATCCTCGTTTACAGCTCTGAAAAAATTTTTCCATTATTTGTTAATTGACAAAATTTGAAAAAATGCTTTACTTTTTGAAAAACAAGAACAAATATTAAATGCATTAACAATTAATTGAAGTTAATTGCATTAGCAGTTAATTTAAAATCTAATTCAAATACCTATTTTAAGATACTAATCAACAATTTCATGGAATATTGTAGCTATTCGTTTATTAAAAATGTAATTTTTTATAGGTCTCCAGAGTTTGAGGTTCAGAAAATTAATACGGCCAAGATCATTGACATGTGCAAATATGGACATGCATGAACTGTACTTACTCTGACATGATAGATTTAATTCATCACTCAGTTTCATACCAATGCCTGGCTTTCGTGTGCCTTTAATGAAGTGCACTACATTGCAAGCATTCAAGCGAAATTTTAGATCTTAGAAGAAATTTCAGTCTCAGAAGCCTTGAGAAATGAAATCAGGGATGCTACCCTTGTTCTTGTGATCAAATCATTAAAAAAAAATGTATACCATGGTTAGCAAAAAGTAGAAATTCTAAGATCTTAGAAAAAGAAATATGAAAGGGGTGTATTCTGTACATCTTTTGTAACCTTTGATTTAAATTAAAAACTTTCACACGTCTCAATTTAACTTAATCTAGAAGGATTTGTTTCCCTTAAGATAACTGACTACCATGGATACACAATGTGTTTAGATATATATATAAAAATTGAAAAGGAAACTCACATCAACTTGACTCTTTACTGTGACTAGATTAACACCAGGTTTTATTAATACATCTTTGGCAGTTAAACTGAGTTTGTAGTTCAGTTTATAAATTGAATCAGAAACAGGGCCTTGGATACTATCAGCTCGTTTCAAAAGTTCATTGGTATTAGTACATATAATGCTGCTTGATTGCAATTTCTCTTGTTTTACATCAGTAGCTGATACAACATTGATTTTGGAAGGCAACTGAGGTCTAATAGTTTGGAAATTCATTACAGGTTCATCTACAGTTCCATATAAGCTAGGCTGTCTGGAAAGACTACGCTTCTGACTCCCTTCACTGGCCTCATGTGAGAAACCGAGAGATATCTGGCTGATGGACACTTCTCTTGGCAAGTTACTGAAAATTTCCAGTTCTATACTCATCTCATCCTGGAATGTGGCAACTGGAGTATTAAGGACAATGTTATCGACGGAAAATGCTGGATTGGTCTGAATATAGAGTGAGTTACCTTGAAAGAAGAATAGAAGATAATATGTGAAAATGTTGGGTGACTACAGATTAGTAGACGATCTGGAATAATTTTAAGACAAGAGAATATTGTTAAACTAAGAGAGAGAGAGAGAGAGAGAGAAATAGAGAGAGAGCTTTTATAGTACACAGCTACTGCCCTGTCAATCCAGTAATGGTGTCAGAATGCTGTTTAATTACAGATAATACTAAATAGAAATTATTACAGGTTTAGAAAATAATATTCAGAGTTAATGAAGGAAAAAAAAAATGATTTCAGTTCATTTTGAAATCCTTAACTTTATAATGTCTTCTGGCTGCAGTGTATTCCATACAGTGTGACTATAATGTTCTTACCATCTTTTCTTCAATACTCTAACTTAAGTAATACTAAAAATTGAAGAAGTTTCTATTAAAAACCTTTTCAATATCATTCCAATATTCTTTTATTCTATAAGAATATTGAAAGGAGTTAACCAAATAAGAAGGAACCAACAGTATTTATAGTTTTGTAGATTAGGACCAGATTATTAATTACACACACACAATACAGATCAACCAATATGGCAGTTTTACTGCCTTTGAGAAGAGGAACATGTTTTAGAAATTTTGAAATTTCAGGTGTTTTGATATCAAACATCCAGAGACAAGTTCCACAACATAAAGCCTTCTATTTTAAATTGTTTATGTTTAAATTTAAATAACTTCCCATCATAATTTTAAGGAAGTGACTTTTACTAATCTATATTCCAAAATACTAATTTAATAATGAAAGTGCTAATTATTTTACTAAATCTCTCCACATTCATGGTTATTTTGAAAATTAATTGGAATATATTTGCAATATATATAAGAAAATTGTTCATGAGAGAGGGGATAAAAAAACACTCATTAGTTTCTCATTCCCCCATTCACCCACCACCACCACTCATAAAACTGATTGAAATCATTGTGTCTTCTAGAAGATTTTACCTCCTGTGTCATATCTTCCCCATGATATATCTATTATGTTATATATCCAGAGTTATTTGTAAGAATTTAAGTTGCAAACATGGTACTTTTTTTTAAATTTCAGTAAAATAGACACACTACAAAACACATTAAAGAAAGAAGGCAATACAACATAAACAAATTAATACTGCAGTAAATATAAGGAGATTAACAGGTATTTAACAGACTTACCGTCATCACTTCTGCTAAGTTGGATCAATTCATCCAAATAGTAACAACGTTCGGAATGTGAAAGATTTTTACTACACACAATGTAGCAGGCAGTTTTGGCATATCTAGAGATACTGATCAGGAATCAAAATAATTACAAGTTTAACAATCATTATTCAATTCTTTTGATTAAGCAAAAGCTTGATTTTTTTGTTTTCTGCCAAGCAAGACAAATTTGACCTCAGTATATTACTGATATATATATTTACCATTCCTTTGTCAAATGAAAGGTAACTTACAAACACACACACACGCACACATTTGGATCTAGAAGAAAAAAAGCTATAGTACTCAATACTTGTAGTCAAGTTTATTTACTGTATAAACAAGCAAGCTGAATATTCTTGATAATGGTGTCACAGCACCTCTGGCTCAATGTCATAAGAAACTAATGGTTCATCATATCACTACTCAAAGTTTCATGTTATATTACAATAACCTGAGTAACAACAGAGTGAGTCATAAGCTTCAAATGAAGTGTGTGAGTGTGTGCACTAAGTCTGAGTGTGTGTGTGAGCACTAGGTATTTTTGACCGCAATTTATGTGGAACACTACTGGAAGATGACTTAACATAATGTTATGGGGCATGCACCAAATTTCAACTTTCTCATTCCCTTTCAGACATATGAATAGCATTAATATATCAGATTCCAATATGATACAGAAAATGGCTCTAGCTACTAGTCACAAAAACTCAGAGATCACCAGCTTTTTTAATGTAGCTGGGTCCTTTGTGTTCAGGATCAAAAAAGAGCTTGAGGCTTCTGGAAGAGTATGTCACTTATATCCAAGAGAAAGAAACAGTTTTCAATAGTCAGACATTGTTAGGACAACCAAATTCAACCAGTAAATCCAGAGCATAATCAATAACTCTATCAAGTTGATATGGGCCATCACTGAGGAGATCATATGTTGGAATCCACCATCAGATGCATAAGATCAGATACAAGTTCTACATGATAAGGAGAGGGTAGTTCTTGTCCACCAAAACTCAGGAGAACTATATGATCTGGTCAGAGCACTTGCTGAACAAACTCAAGTACATCAAGAAACCTTGTTTTGTTCTTAGTGTATGTACATGTGTGCGTGCGAGTGTGTGTACGTGTATGTGTGCGCGCATACACACACACACGTGTTTGTATATGTATGCTGCATGCTACCTCTACCCAACTACACCCAATTCATATATCTCTCTTCTCATCAATCACTCTGTGTCTCCCCTTAAGTTGTACACTACCTACTACATACAATTCTTCCTTCTTTAAATGTCTGTGGAATTCCCATTCCCATCAATGTTTTGCCAGCAAATAATAACTTGTAGCTGTTACAGCTGAACATCCATCACATCATTCTGGCCAGTGTCAGAGAGCCTGCAAAGGTGATGGGAGCAACTTTTCCCCCCTTAACCAAAAAAAAACAAACAGATTGTGACAAAAGGATACTTAAGAGGATTACTGAGTTTCTTCTGACATTGAGCAAGAAGTACTGCAATACCGTCACTAAGAATATCCCAGCCTTCCTGTTTATACATTTTCATGGCATCCAAGAGAAATCCTTCTGCTTTCTGGGGGCTTTCTTGTTTCCTATGAAAACATGGAAAGTAAACAGCATGAAATAATGTGATATTTTTTATTATAAAACATGTGAGATAAATATATATATATACATATATGACAATTAATTCCATAAATTAAGGTAGTCATGTGATTGAGCTTCATTTTGCAACCAGGAGGTTTGGGTTCAATCCCACTGCATAGCACCTTGGCAAGTGTCTTTAGATTGACCGATACTTTAGGAGAGAATTGGTAAATGGAAACGACTATGTATATGCGTGTGTTAGTTTGTGCATACTGCGCAAATAAATGCAGAGTTATAGGCTGATTATATTGACCAGTGCTAGGGTCGATATAATAGATCAAAACCTTTCAAGGAGATACGTCTAATGGTCAGTCTAATGAATAAAACCAGTAAAAGAATAAAAGAAATAAAAAACGTGTAGTGTAGTCAGTATGTATTAAACATGTAACAAGTGTGTATGTGTGTATATATACAGAGTGCAGTGAATAAACTGTCATCTAAATTACACAAAAATGAAAATAACACTGACATCTCATTTCAACAGATGGCTGACTGGTCCCGTGCCGGTGGCATGTAAAAAGCACAATTCAAGCGTGGTCGTAGCCAGTATTTTTATTTTATTTTTGCTTTTGTTTTTGTTCTTGTTTCTATTTCACCTTTGTTTTTACCTCTTACTCTATATTTGTATGAAATTCTTTGTGAATCTCTGAAGAGGCCTAGCGAATCGTGCATGTACCCCCAATTCAACATTTCATCCAATAATCACTCCGGCAGGAACTATTCGGATAGAATGGGGCATGCCAAAGCTAGGCCGAAACAGCTGTAAGATTAAACTTTTGTTCATTCTCTAATTCCTTATGTACTTTGTACTTTTATCTGTAAACCCGGTTGTCAAAATAACATGGTTTGTCATAAACACCTGTACTTTGTGGGGTTTTTTGTCACTTTAGCTATGAATTAAATTAATGAATTCAACGGGATACAGTGTCTGCAAGTCGTTGGGTTCAGCATATTATCCTCCATTTTCTAATTGATATATCTATATACATATATATATATATATATATATCATAATCATTTTACATCTGCTTTTCATGCTAGTATAATGGAAAGGTCATCATAGTCCAAGCCAGTTCTTATTTGAGTTGAGGGAGATTTGTTTGCTATTTCTAACAAGCCAAGTTAATATGTAGAGGCTCCTTCATTAACAGACTCATTGTAAAGATTGGTGAAACTAGCCAATCTCTCTCAAATTTCATCTTACCATCTTGAAAAAAGAAAATCTCATAGGACAATGTAGTTTTAGATTTAGTAACAGCCGAATAAAAGACCAGGATGGTCATTTATAGCACTGATGTGGAGTTAAACAACAATAACAATGAGTGAAATCAAGGGAATTCGCAATTATGTAATTGTGAGTCTGACTCTGCTGTACAGCACCTTGGGCATGTATCTTCTTCCATAGCTTCAGGCCAACCAAAGACTTGTAGGTAAAATTTGGTTTGTGAAAACTGTGTGGAAGTCTTTCAGAGGGTCCATTCCTGTTCTTTGACAGAAGACTTAAATTCACCACCCAGTTTAACTCCACCCACTAAACCTTGGGTGTTTTAGTGGAGTTGACTCTGTTGTAAGCATCCAGGCTAGCTCTCAAAGCTAAAGACGACTTCCTCCCTAATTACTACCAGTCACAGAGATCCAGAAAAGAGTTGTATGTTCTGAGCAGTTTTCCTCTGGTTCAGTTATTAAAAATTAAAAAAATAAAATATTTGGTGTAAAGAAATACTTTAAGAAAACATTCTTACATGTAAAATTCGGCAACATCCTGGCCTATGATCCTGGCAGACCGCATTCTACCTATATGTTTGTAGGTTCCCATAGCCAGTTCAGAGAGATCCTAAATATGAAAATACATATATTACATATTCATATAGTTTCTGGTCAATTCTAAAAACAAAAAAACAATAGACACTACTGACAGAGAGGGTGAGAAGGAAGTATTAAATATTGCACAGAGAGAGCAAAAGAGAAACAAATAGAGGGACAGAGGACAGTACATAAGAACAGATAGAAGAGGAGTTGTAAAGGTGAAATTGATATAGTTGGACGTCTAAAGGTTAATATCTACAAATAAAATATGGATAGAGAGAGAAATACAGAGGACTACAGTCAAGAGAAATATAGATTGGGTGAAAGGTTTAGTGCAGAATCTCAGGAGGTGAGAAGAGTAAAACACAAGTGAAATAGGTGAAGCTGGGTAGAGAAGGTATGCAGATATGAGAAACATGACCACCTTCTAGAAGTGACCAATGTTTGTGTATATGTAACAGCAACACTGTCTTATACATGTGAGTAGTAGTTTAATGGAAGGTTTGCTTAAGCTTCGTAAAATGTTAGCAACTGATCAGTTCTCAAGTATTTTCTGGCTCTCAAGAGAAATCCTAGTCTTTCTGATATAGTTTTGTCAATATTATACAAGGCAGCACTGAAAAGTTCCTGGCTTTGGGTAAAAGAAAATGCAGAAGGACCGGTCAATTATGATTTTAGTCAACATGTTCCCCTCTCAGATTCACACACTTATTGCAGTGGTCCTTCAGTTTTTCTAAGCCCTGTAAAAAAACTTAGCTGGGCTTCCAACCAAGTCTTTCATGATACCTTTAAAGCCAGGAACATTTTAGCACCCACAACCCATATATGTCAGATTACAAGGGGTCACTAGTTAGGTGTGGCATATTTTTATATTGTCTAAGCAAAGAAACACAATAGCATTTTTAACCTCTTCACAATTAATAAACTGTTTTCCTTCTAAATAATGCTGCAATGATCTGAAAAACGATAGTTATGAAAAGTCTCTAATGGAGGACTACTTCTTTGATACATGTATTGTGTATATATACTGTTGAAAGAGACAAGATTGTTGTCTCCCAACTAAGGAATAATCTCAAGGTCTCTATTCATCAAATCAGTGTTTGCCTAGAATTAAGTCTTCAATTTGTATTTAAGTAACACACATGCATGGAATGTTAAAGAGTAGGGGCAAATAGTTTTGGCTGCAGAGAAGCATGTTTTGATAGAAATGAAAGTCAGAAGGTACAGAAAGAAGAGTGTAAGAGACATTACTGAATCTTGGATTACATCATTTGATAGAGTGTGGAATGGAGAGCACATTGTTGATACATGATGCCATGATAATGCAGTCTAAAAGAAAGTTTCCAGTCCAAGAAATGAGATTGTACATGAGACCATAGACTGTACATAGACTGCACATGAGACCATAGAATATACATACATTCACCAGCACTGTATACTGTCCATAAGTGCTATTTTAACATGCACACAAATCTACATGTAGTTTAAATAAAATATTTTCTGTTTTTGACAAATCGTAAGAGCAGTGCTCTAAAATGATTCAAATGATTCCACCTCTGTATATTACTGGTACATATTGAAAATACATAATGCTCAGACTGTCACACTGCATCCTATACAGTGCATGTCAAAGTGTGTGATATGGTTCTCAGCTAGGCAGACATGTGATAAAACTGGAACAATAGATCTGTTGGTCACACTCAATCCTCAGCCAAATACCAGAAACTATACAACTGCTATACTTTTTATTCATCTACATAACAATATTTGAAACAAGTAAAACAGATTTACCAAGTAGTGTCGCTGAAAGGACTGCCTTGACGATAGAGCTTCACGGAGTCTATCAATAGGTCGAGGAGATCCTGTAGTAGATGCTAGAAGAGACAAAGACAATGTGCAGTCAAAGCTGATTAGAAAACTGAGCATTTTAAACATCTCGCAACTTACAAACACAATTTCATCAATATTACTCATAGAAGTCATCTACATGAAAATCAATGGTGAAATTAATTGTAATGTATTTAATGCAGGGAGCATTAAAAAGTTTACTAGAAATAATTCTGTAAAGAAAAATAAATATTAATCATTCATGAATATTATTATTTTCATTAGTTCAGTAAGTAAAGGAGACAACTCCAGGTAACATTTCAGTCATATGACCTTGCCATAAGTATCACAATGAGGTACAGTTCACAATACAGGTATAATCTACAAGGCTGTAAGTAGATATCACAGTAAGTTACAGTTCACTCAGATGCAAATAAAGACTCACAGTCAAGTAGGTACCAGAGTGAGATACAGTCTGCCTAGCTGTAGCTAAGAATAGATGGTTGTCCTGCATAGATCCCACAAACAATCTAGTCACATAAATACATATTTTGTAGCAGGAACTATCCAGCTGTACTTTTCTACAGCAGAATGAAAAAAATGTTTATATACCACTCTTCAAAAAAGTACTTAATTGTCTATGCTTTCTTATTTGAACAACAAATCAGAGGCAAATTAAACTTTGCATAACCCTTGAAATCCCTTGGATTTTCAATAATATACAAATAAGAACTCTAATGTTATACCACCAGTGGCATTTCCTACCACAAGAAGCATCAGGCAATTTTGAAAGCTTTAAACCTTGGTGTTGATTTTTTCTTCTCAAGAAATAACTTTTGTAGCAGGTGTAATCTTCTTGGAAAGTGGTTTCATCAACATTGTTTACTTGCTCTGGTTTGTAACCCACTCAAGCAATCATATTTTTCAGCTGCTCAGAATAATAAGAAGCTGACCTTGTATCAGCACTGGTAACATGATGCTGATGTTACGTATGTTGGTGTTGGAAGGAATGATAATGACAATAATGTTGCAAGATTGTCGATAGCAACAATGATGGCAATGTTGTTGTTAATGATAATGATGATAAAGGTGATCAATGATGATGATAATGTAAGAATAAAAATAATAATAATGACATAATTCATGTTAAGACAAAAATGATATAAAAATAGATTGATGAAACCTTATATTGACAATGACAAATCTGATGATGAAGGCAAATGTAATGAAGATGACGATGTGATGGCAATTATAATGATGACAAATGTGATAATGATACTAAGTGTGAAGATGATGCTAAATGTACTGATGAAGATAAATGTGATGATAATGATGACAAATCTGATGATGAAAGATAAATTTGATGATTAACATGCAATAATGATGATAAATGTGATGATAATATGTAACCATTACTCCTTCCAATCAAACTGATACCCTGATCAATGACATCCACTCACCTTCTTCCTCATTGATTCCCATCCCAAACAGAAGGTCCACCACTTTATTGAGTTGTTCAGAAGTTGGATTAGATGAAACCTCTGGCATCAAACCACACAACACACCAAGTTCTTTTAACTGCAATACAAACAGTTTGTTATTCTGTGTATAATTTATGCTACAATTGCTGGAGACTATAGCAATGACTACACAAACTTCAACATTTACAGAATATACATACACAGTCCAACTGAACATCATTTTAAAAATTTTATACTACATGTATATGTTTTTGTATGTTATTTGTTTTGATTCAGTCTTTTAATATTACAACCAAAACTGCAATTTGATCCCCAATTTTTTTCTTAGTTATTCCAACCTCAGTTTTAGATAATAAATGGCTATGCATGCATGCACGCACACACACACACACACACACACACACATACACACACACACAGAGCAAAATTGCAAAGTAGTAGCCAAACCACAACTATAGTAGAAGATACTTTCCAACAATGCAATGCACTGGATCAAATCCAGAAACATGGAATTGTGAAGCAAAATGAACCTCTTAAATAAACAGTAAACAATTATGATGATGATATATGAATGTATGTATGCTGCTGATGTGACAAAGGACAGTAGTGGAGTTCTTCAGCTCAGTTCATTAGATGTTGCTTCTAGTGTTACTAAGGATGCCATGAGACCTATCTAACCCTCTCTCCAACACACCACATCTTCTCCCTTCATTCTTATCAACCTAGCTTTATTACCATCTTTAGGTATATATTTAAGAGACCTCATAAAACTGGCCTGTCTCTCATACACTTAACCTATACTCTCCATTGGCCATCTGATACCAGCATCCATCACTCTCTCACCTCACCATAAATGGTGAAATGAGAGAGTTATGGTTATAAGGAGTCCCACTTCTTCATATCCACCCCAATCTTTTCTAGTGATGACATCATGATAAACTGCACCTAGCACATTCTGTTCAGAGAGACCTGTTGTAATGTCAACAAGGAATATAATCATTATGGCTATGTCACTCAGATGATAACATGCAAAGCTATGGAATGTCAATATCAATGTGTACGTACACACACACAAACTGGTTCCAGTCATTGGACTGCAGCCATGCCTTCATATCAACCCAATAATTATTTTAGCTTCGCACTTATCAGAGGTTTCATCTAATCTGTCAAACAAACTGCTATGTCATGAAACATAAAGGGATACAACATAAACATTCACATAGAGGGCAGGAGACACACATAACAGGTGCAGGCATGGCTGTGTGATTACCCAGTCTACTTGGAAACCACAGTGTTTTGAATTCAGTCTCATTGTGTGGCATCTTTCATTATAGCCTCGGGTCAACCAATGCTATGTGAATGGAATTGGCAGACAAAAACTACAGGATGCCTGTCATATGTGTATATGTGTGTGAACATATGTCATATATACCGCTGCATTAATGAATGTTTTATATATCACTATATTAGAGATATATATGTCACTATATTATTAGGTGTATCCTATATATAATATTTATAATTGCCATTTTAGAAAGCACATTAGCAAATATCTTAGTATATTAGTAAGTTGTTATTTATTATATGTTACTAGATAAGCAAATGTATATCTATTATATTACTCTCTAAGATAATCCTAATATATTGGTTTTGAATTTTGGCACAATGCCAGCAATTTTGGAGAAAGGATAATTTGATTACATCAACCCACCCCTAACTCAATTGGAACTTATTTTATAGACCTTGAAAGGATGAAAGGCAAAGTCGACCTTAGTAGGATTTGAACTCAGAATGTAAAGATGGACAAAATGTCACTAAGCATTTTGCCAGGTATGCTAACAATTCTACCAGAAGATAATTCTGGTATATAACATACATTATTCTACTGATGTTACATATGTAATTGTAAATCATTCAGAACAAAAAACCAACACTTACTTTTTTTCGAGCATAATCCCATAGACTAGCAGTATACAGGGAATGGCTATTAAGTTTTTCAGTAGAATTGTTGAGTTTGTCACTGGTATGTAGCACCTCAAGACAACTAAGAAACACCCAACATGCAAGGGAACCTTCTGGCATTTCAATCTGAAATGACAACAACAATAAAAGAGAAAACAAATAAAAATAAAAATAACAGTGAGTCTGGATTAATCTTGTTTGGTTGGTGAGGATGGATGCAGAGGATAAGCTAGACGACTTCAATCTCTTCTTTGTGGCAAGTTGGCAAGTTCCTTAAGGCATCAGATAACATTAGAAATTTTGAAGGTTACTACAGTCCACTACAACTACTTTGTAACAAGTGACTCAGCTGTATTCACCATCAGTACAAATTTCTAACACATAAAAACACTCTGTAAGAACAATTTTACAACATTTTGTCTTACTATATTCCCTATAAAATCATGACATATTGATTTAACTGATTGTAGCCTCCCTGTAATAAAACCTTATAAGTCTTACATCAGAAAATAATGTTTACTTTCAGTAAACTTTTAAATTGAAATGTTAAACAAGAAAGCTATAAAATTTAGCAAAGTGTTTTCATGTAAGATATATTCTTTGTTGTTTTAGCTCCAGAAAACAATCAGTAGAAAAGACCCAACTTATTTCTTGCCAACTGGGAGAATGGGGAGACATATACAGTCATTGATCCTGCTAGAAATAGCAGATAGATATCCTTCAAATCGCACTCTATTGTCTTAATAAAGGAAAAACATTACTGATGTGGTCTTAAAGAGATTGTCTAAAGATAAGATAGAATGTTCATGGCTGGAATATTGCTAATCACAGAGCTTCTGGGTCAGGTCAAACTTGGGCCTAAACAAATGTTATTGCAGTTGTTTAGGCCCAGGTGAAAAGAAAGTATATTAGTAATAACTATACCTCTAAAGTTTTCATTTCTTGTACAGTATTGTGGAGATAGGCAACAGCTCTCTCTGCTATTTCCCATGGACGATTCAGTAGAGACAGTAAAGCACATTGTCGAGAAAAAAGATAATTGCGGAATTCTAAAAGACTTGCTTTATTCATTTTGATTAAATCTCTTTTGTCCCAGTTGAGAGCTTTACTTAGTGATATTCCAGCCCATTTTGTACATGGCTCAATGAATGGAGTCAACCAATCCACAGTTTCTGGAAAAAGAAGCAAAGTGGTCAGATCACTTGTCATTGTATAACATTTGTGTAACACATAAGTCTAAAGGAAAACACTCAACTACATTTTATGCAACTTTGCTTTGTGCATCAATTATTTTATATCAATCTTTTTATACTTACACCTTTATTTGTTAGCTAAGATGCTCTTAGAGTGGAATGATGTCCTTCCTATGCAGCTGTGAAGTAGTAAGTAAACCTTGTTTTTTTTGTTTACCCATAACTGGAGTAATAAAGAGTTAGGCACCTTGCCTACAGACAAAGAGAATGACAGAAGTAAGATCTGAACTTATTAATCATGTGGTCAATATTTCAGCCCCTTATCTTCACAGCCATCCTATCTCATCACATGCAAATAATTTTTACAGTTCTACTGTTAACCACTGAACTACGAGGTAGAAGTAAAACTTATCAATAAAATAAATTAAGGCAAACTGTCTGATTAAAAAACCCATCATAGGTACTTATTTTGATAACCTACCTCCAGCGGCATGATTTAGCAAAAATTGTGTAAACAAAGCATCTAACTCATCATATTGCAGAAGACTGTCATCATAGACTCCAAGCATTTCAAACATAAAAGCCAGTTCTTCCTGAAATATTTAAAATATTTTACTATAATACAGACAGAATATATATATATATATATATATATATATATATATATATACACACACATACATATACATATATATATTTAAAATAGATCAAAACCGAAAAAAAATTATTCATTTCACACACAATTAAATCAAAAGTTGAATATTATGTATCTGCGGTAAAAGACATGAATACAAATCTCAAATAGTAAAAGAACAGAACCATTAATAAGACTGAAACAAGTATCTATTGCTTGATGGGCAATAGCATTGTAATGTCTCGAATTAGACACTCATTGCTTAAGTGTTACTTAACTTTCTTGATACTAAGCTGCCTCAAACCATCTTTAATACAAAAACACTTTAAATCATACTTTTATGTAAGAACCTGTTAAGTTATGTTCTAAACGATAAATCAATAAGTGACAAAATTAGTTATTTTACTAAATTCTTCAAAATTTTGCTTTGGCTACATATTTCATTAGAAATAAGGTCAAAGATATGTTCAATCAGGGCTGGTTTGAAGCTAAATAGCAACACCTAACATCAAGACTTACAGAATTTAAGTTACCTGAACTAAAAAATACTCAGAGAAGCTCCATTTCTGTTCATTCCGTCTTTCCCTCAAAGATCTCATGTTTTCTTCATATTTACTTAGGTGCCTGTTGAAAGATTGTAGCAATAACTGCCGAAGACGTTGGTAGAAGTTATTCCAGGAATCCATACACCTTTGGTCACCCTTGTGAGGTTCCGTCAAAACAATGCATCTTGAAGCAAGACAAACAGAAATGGTAATTCAGATTTAAGAAACCACAATTTGAAACAGGCAACAATAAATATTACAATTCTTACAGTTATTAAACTAATAAGGTGTATTATATGTGCATATGTGGGTACATATTAATCATAATCATCATATGTTTGTTTGTTTTTACATTGCATGAGTTGGATGGATTATCACAGTCTGAGTCTGTATTTATTTAGAGTTACTGTCCTTCTAGACAGGTCAGAGGACCAAATATTAATCATGTTTCATTTTTAGCTTGGTTTCTATGGCTGGCTGCCCTTCCAATTACAGACCACTTAATAGTGTACAGAGTGCATTTTATCATGATACCAGCACTAGTGAGGTACTGGTGCCACTATAAAGTTCTCCCAAGGCACTTGAAAAAGTATCCTGGAAAGATTTTATAGTAACACCAATACTTGTTGCTTTGTACTCTGCAATTAGAGACCTCACTCTTCTGTGATGTATTCATTCACTCAGGGCTGAAGAGATGAATAGAAAGGAAAGAGCAAAAAATAACAGAACTAGGTTGGGTGGGTTAAGAGAGTAATAATGAAATGGTAGAAGCAGAGATTTGAGTGAGAGGGTCATAGAGGAGATGAAGGGATGAAATAGTATTAGAAGTGGATATCAATAAAAAGTGGCTTGGAGACGAGGGAGTAATGAAAGGAAGTACAGAATGGATAATGATAGAGTGTATAGGGTAAAATAGATATCACACAATCTCTTATGCATATGTCACATGATGGTTGAAGGTGATAAGGATGATCTCTCTCACTCTCTCTCTATATATATAAAGCAAATAAGTAACAAGGATGTCCAGGTCTTAGTGCATTACAGCCGTTTCAAGCAGCTTCATTTAATTGATCAATGCAAGCATTACATCAATTTGAAATAAACCGCTCTCCTCAGAGACATAAGATCATATAGGTTTTCAACATACAGGATACTCCATTATAATTTTTTAGCAAATTTTTCATCAGAGCTAGAGAATAAAAGAATTACAATGCTTACTGCTATTGTTGTAGTAGACTGAAGTTAGGGAGAAAATACTTGAAGCCTACTATAATTTAGAGTGGCATATATATATATATATATATATATATATATATATATATAGGCTTCGCTGAGGCAATGACTAGTGATCGAGACCTTTGGAAATATGCAGTGCGTGAGAAGACCCGGCAAGCCAAGTGAGACCATACTCCATGACCTCTGCCAGGGGTATAGCCATCTCGTTTGCCAGTCCTCAGTCAAATCGTTCAACCCATGCTAGCATGGAAAGTAGACGTTAAACGATGATGATGATGATATATATATATATATATATATATATAAAAGCACAGTGGGACTGAACCTGAAACCACATGTTTGATAAGCAAAATTCTTAACTCCATCCCATTTCCCATCAACCATAGCAATTGTCAGATAAAAGTGCAATTATAAAGATAAGCGACAATACTTACCTATCAACCTGCTTCCCACAGAAATCACTTTTCACTCTGTCAATAACTGATGATCGAGGCAAAAGCTTAGCCTTTACTTTACTTTCATCACTGACAACAACAACTATTAACCAGTCAGGTATATTGTTCTTCTTCAATGCAGTATGCCATTCAGTTATATCTTCTCGTACTGACTGCTTGTAGTTGTCCACATCCTGGCAATGACAGTACAACACTGTTTTATACATAATATTTAATTCATAGACATGATACACAGTTTAAAGACTTGTTTTAAATCCTTTCTTTCAATGTTATTATGGTTTGGAGAATATCAGGGGATGTTAACAGGTCTAGGATATTGTCAATTTTTGGTTTTTCTGTTATAAGGTTGATCAAAATAAAGGGACAGAGTCCACGACCTACACAGGCTCTTTGGGGTCAGTGAGATGATTGTAATTGATGTTTAGTTTAAACATCTCTGAAAGAGTTAGGGTTTTGTAGAAATTTCCAGTTGTCATCTATGCTATAGATATCTAAATCTTTCTCATTAGAGTCACATGCATCATTCAGAATTTCTCTAAACATATTTCCAATTACAGAAACTTTTAGTTTTCATATCTTCCTTCTCCAGGTTTTGTCTTCTATTTCTGTGTTTATACAAATATATATCTTTTACAGAAATACATCAGTGATAAAAATGATACTTTATAGTAATTTTTCTTCTCAAGTTACACAGATATTTCTTTGTAATTCAACTCATCATAAATGCAGTGATCATATGATTAGCCTTTGGAAATCTAAAACCTATAACACTATACTTTACAAACTGCAATATAAATTAAGCTTTAAAAAAATTAAATAAAGATCAATGAACCTCACATAATATTTTTCAGAACACTCAAAGCTATGATACTTGCCACCTATTCCTTTAAAAAGTCCTTTATTCATAACTGTTAAACATTACAAAAAATATTAAAGAATGAGACAGAAGATGTAAGAAATTCCAATATATTTAGAATCCCTCAATCTCCTTCAATGATAAGCAACAGGATTCTACATTAGGAGAATATTTATCTTCCAATACCAACTCTAAGAAAACTTATGTCAATATAAAAAGATAAACAGGAATACCACCATTACCATGCTCCCAGGCTTGTCCAGTCACTCAATCTGCTAGAAATAGTAAACATAATCCCCTACTCTCTTAAAAAAAGGAAGGACATATTAAATTATATAGTCCTTGATACACTGCATAAGAAGTAAAAAAACAGGAAGTTGATGACTAGAATCATACTCGATCAGGACTGACCTGGGGCTAAACAGCATCAACAGCACAGATGAATTATAAAGACAGACAATTCAATGAAACTGAATGTGTGTAAAAACTGAATATTTAAAAATAAAAATAACAAGACATACACATTCAGTCCAATATATGTGGAAGAATGGTCGGCTAATAAGTGATTTATCATTTTCTGTTGGTAGAATATCGTCATCATAGGGAACAAAACTGGCATCAAGACACACAAACTTTGATGATCTCCCATAGGATCTAAAACAAAAAGAAAGTTGACATCAGTATTTGTGTTTTAAATTTTTTGAAAATACATTCAAAATTATTAAAAGAACATTTAAAAAGAAACTGTTTTCTAGTTTCAGTCATTGGATTATGACCATGATAAAATATTGCTTTGAAAGGTTTAGGTGATGAAAAAACAGTGTGTTCCCAAACAGAATACTTTTGACCATAACCTGGAATTAAACATCAACAATAACAATCACTTCCCTTGTTATCTCTACAATGTTTCGCTCTATGAACCCCATAGCAAACACAATATCCAATTGTCCTCATCCCAAACTGTATCTTTCTGCAACACTCTCTGCTTATGTTACCTCTCCAGACATAAGGCCTCCAAACTTTATGGGAACGGTCTTCATCAATAATAAAAAAAAGAGCTGGTGAAGGGTGACATTTGACTGAAAATAATTGACAGACTAACCTTTTCCATTCTGTAGCTTCCTTGGGCAGTCCTCGGTTGATGTGTGCTTGTAACCCAGAGAATAGGGAAGAATCTCCATAACCTTGTTTGTAAAATATATTGATATTTACTTAAAATCTATATTTTACATTCATATAACAAAACAGGAAGTTGGAAAATTTTTTAGTATTATTCCCCATAACACATATTTCATTTGCTAATAGGAATCACAAGATTGTCCATGTTGGATAAACATGTAAGAAATTTCCTATTAGAAATTCTTCAGACAAAGAATCAAACAATACAAAGTTTACATTTGAACAAAACATTTATATATAGGTTAGTAATAAGGAGTACTATAAATAGTTGGGGGAACGAAAAAAGATGACCATCACTACACTGTTTGATGATGGTAAGCAAGCTGCAAACTTTGAAATTAGTCAATATTCATCATCATCATCGTTTAACGTCCGCTTTCCATGCTAGCATGGGTTGGACGATTTGACTGAGGACTGGCGAACCAGATGGCTACGCCAGGCTCCAATCTGATTTGGCAGAGTTTCTACAGCTGGATGCCCTTCCTAACACCAATCACTCCAAGAGTGTAGTGGGTGCTTTTATGTGCCACCGGCACGAAGGCCAAAAGTATATTTCAATTTTATGGTTGACTGCTTTTATATATAACTTCACATAAAAACAAACATGAATTTGTGTGTGTGTATTTGTGAATTGTTTTGATAAAACCTGAACAGTCCCATCACACAAACTCTGAATTACTACAGAGTGAATCATTGACTTTACAAACGATGTTTACTTCATGTATTAAATATTGTTATTCACATTTGCATTTCTGTGTGTGTAGAGAGAGAGAGAGAGAAATGGATAAAGTGCCAACCACTTAGATAGAAAAAGAGAGTATGTGTACATGTTTCAAAATAAGTATGAAATATTATCTAGAAACAGGAAGGAAAGACTTTGTAATCAAATCTTGGTTGTGTCCCAACAATATAAGAAATACAGAATGAAAACCAATACACTATAATGATATAAAGCTTATATAATATTCCTATAACGATGCTCAATGCTTCTGAAATGTTTCAGTATTCTATGAAATAAAAGAATAAAAAAAGAGAATGGTTATGAAGTCAAGATTCTGGACTTATGATGACATGGTCATAAGTTCAAAGCTATTGGTATTACTGACAGAAAATAAGTTGTAGTTGGGGCTCATGGTTGTGACATTGATAGGAGAAACTGTAAGAACAAAAACAAAACATCCCATCCATCCATACACGGTAATAATCATATAAAAAATGAAGCTGGGTGATAACAGAAACAATAAATAGCTAAATTTGGTTTATGCTATTAAATTTAAAGAGGAAAGAGTTCTTTTTTTATATATGACTTAGAGGAGGGAAGCAACACCTTTCTTAAGATCCAAGACTAGTGGGAGGAAGACCTAGTTCAAACACCTGCGACTGAATAAATTTGTTAAAGCACATTCAAGCACCAAATAGTTGAGTTAACTGTAATGAATAAAGTCTGTCACCAAAGAATGGCAATGTTTATTTTGGTGAACTTCTCTAAGTATCAATTAAATATCAAGCATAAGGTTTTGCTTGAACTGATCTATGATAAAAAAAACACCTGAACAATGTGCCATGCGGTAGGACTGATCCCCAAACCAAGTAATTGCAAAGGAAACTTTCTAACCACACAGTCTTGCCTGATTGTTGAGATCAGTGTGGTTGATATTCAGCATAAACTTTTATAGGTCGATGTCAGCAGAAGGAAATATGGAGAGAGTGGAGTTCCAGAGGGTTGCCGTTCTTGAGAGGAAAGACTGGGAATGTGTGATGATGAGTGGAGTAGAGGTGATGGCACAGTTTTCTTCAGAGAAGAACCATTATAGTAACATCACAGAGACAGAGAGAAGGAGGATACTGTTGATTGTAATAGGAAAGGTGAAAATGTGGAGCACATATTTCTCTTAATCAACTTCTAGGCATATCTTGGAATCAACAGCTTGCTCCTAACACTTCTATAAAGTGGAATAAGCCAGCATAGAAGCCTTTACATACTCGCTCCCCTGATAGAAATAACCAAATCTCCTTTATACCACACTCAGCCCTTTTAAATATAAATCACAATCTATAATATCGTTCACTACTTTAAAAAACAATGCTGGAATTCTAACATCTAGAAGACCTTTGATCATAGGTCTGCTTGATAAGAGATGATCTGGAGCTGAGGAAGTCTACATGTGAACACCTGAACACGAGCACCTACCTCAGCTTCAGAATTCCTATACTGAGAGATACAAGGAATTCTGATGTTATGAATATTTGGACAACAGTTACAATTTATAAGGGGGGAAAAAAAACTTAAGCAGTATGATGTGGTTTGGGATTTGGCTGTTATTTGTAACAGGTCAAGTAACCACTTGAACGTTACTTAATTATCTCGGTGAAATATTGCTTTCAAGTCTTGGTACAAGACCAGCAGTTTCGGGGGAGGGATAGGTCGATTAGATGGACCCCAGTGCTCAACTGGTACTTATTTTATCGATCCTCAAAGGACGAAGGGCAAAGCCGACTTCGGCGGAGTTTGAACTCAGAACGTAAAGACGGACGAAATGCCGCTAAGTATTTTACTCGGCGTGCTAACGATTCTGCCAGCTCACCGCCTTAGCTCGGTAAAATATTGAAATAAGGTCTGTGTAGGTTTGAATATTGCTTGTTCTGTGGAATACAGATGCTTTCTACCACTGTGCTACGACACATTCATGTAACGTGTATGGTAGGCAGGTGTGCCGCAAGTTTTTTGAGGTGAGCCAGAAAATGTCAAAATATTTAGAAAACTTGGGTGTTTTATTTTCTTTGCAGCGAAGTGCGATGAAAGCGCCCCAGCTCCATTTTAAAACAATTTTAATGCTCGTATTTTTAAATAATGAAGTTTATGATATGCCACAACACTTTTGGTGCCTTGTTCAGTGACTTTGGATCAAAACAGGTTGAAAATCGCTGGTGTAGTGTATTATTAAGGATAGTCATGTTTTGCACGGCAGTGAGTTGCTTCCATCAATTTATGTTAAGTGAACACTGGAGTTCATGAGACACTGGAGCATTAAACAACTTTAACATTAAATGTTAATGTATAATTTTAATTCTGATCCCAATAAATGACATATGGAAGAGAATGGGATTAATAAACTGTGTCTAACTTGGTAGTTATTTTAACAATTGTTCTAAATACGAGAGCGAGAAGAAAATAAACAAGACGACAGCAGATTCACTTTAATGTATTTAATATACTCACATGTAACAACTGGTTTGGTTTCCATACTGAGTTGAAGCTAATCGTTATTTGTTTATATAAGGAAATTCAGAAGAAGTCTCGACATGTTTGGTGTGTTTAATTAAACTTAATTTGTCTTTTAATCAACATTCCTGGTTACTGCCCTCCATTGCACTTTATTCTGGAAACTAAGTTTCGTATAAGTTTGTCTGCAACATTCTCTCTCTTTATTCATTTTTAACTGATTTGTTTAATACCATGATATTTCAAAATAACTTATTCGCAATAATTTAAAACTATATTAAAGGTATATTAGATGGAATGAATATATTTTTATCTCGATCACAAGTTTACGTATTAGTACGAAAATAAGTTTACCTATTGTAAAACAATTTTTCTTTATTTTCTTTATTTCCCCAAAATGTGTTTGGCGTTGTTTAAAACATAAATTAGGTAAATATTTGAAAATGTTAAATATAATTGATGATGTAAATTTATCATTGCTTCTGATATATCAACAAATACAATATAATGAATGTTATTCAAAAGTCCAAAACCGATTTAACCGAATTATTGTAAACATTGGTTTTAGATTTCATTGTGTAAATATTCTCGCAAACATCTGATATTTACAATGTATACACTATTTCATTGCTATGACAGAAATTATCAAGGATTTGGTCGTTGGTGCAGACGAAATTTGTATTTAATTATGAATATTTTAGAGGGTAATATAATACTATTGCGAAATAAACAAAAATTAATGTAACAGTATACATGTGTCTTGAAATGCAGATATTGATGCTACCACGGTGCAGTTGTTTTTATTATTTTTTTTATTATATGAACAGCTTGCGTTGTCTGTGTAATATATTATAGTGAATTCATTATATCCATTTAAAAACAAATACTATTTTATTTCCATCATCAGTTGTCGCTTGGAATTAAGATTAGAGTCCAATACTGATTTGTATAAATATATTAGTTTATTGTTCTCAGTTGTCAACTTTTTCACCCTTTTTCAAGAAACCTCCTCAGCCTAACGGTTTATTCTACGTTCTAACATATAGTTGGTATTTCTAGCAAAAATTACAATAGATAAGCCTGTTGTCACAGGAGTTTATCTATTATCTTTTTCATACATGACCCGCTACAAATAGCAGCCAAATCTCCTTCATATCCTTGTAAAGAAAGACACATGAGATAAGTTAGTTATGGGTGCATAACGCCTGAAGTGAAAGATGGAACAACTAATTATAAGCTTCGGTGATCAGGTCTGACTTGTGGCTAAGCAACACCTAATTCTATCACAGTGTCACTCTACGTGCCTCATGGTATTGTGGTTATCTTTTCTTTTTTTTTTTTTTCTATCTGAAATGATGAAGTAGACTTAGAGAGAACACAAATCATGCTAGAAAAAGTTATCAATCAATACTATGTTAAGTATCATCATCATCATTTAATGTCCATGTTTCTTGCTGGCATGGGTTGGATGGTTTGACAGGATCTGATAAGTTCAAGGATTGTTTGCTTTGGTGTGGTTTCTACTACAGCTGGATGCCCTTCCTAATGCCAACCTCTTTACTGCATGTACTAGGTGCTGTTTTCGTGGCACCAAAATTAGTAAGGCCACCATGCAGCTTGCCAGACTAAAATCCTTCTTGACTGAGTGGGGTCTACAGTAGAGAGGAAGGCAATATGAAAGAAGGGGCCCAGAACAGAGCAGGCCTTTTTTGTCTTGTTGAGGAGCTACATTTTCTACTTGCATTATAGAAGAGTGTATATAAACTATTAAGATATGTGTAGAAATAACAAGTGTTATAATAATCATAGAAGTAAGAAATATTATGATAGGTGTAGAAGTAACAAATTTTATAGAGACAGAAGTAACAATATTATGATGTGTAAAGGGCTGTTGATTGATAGCATCATTAGAATGTCAGAAAAAATGCCAAGCAGCATTCATTCCAGTTCTCTATGTTCTAAGTTCAAATCTTCCTGAGGTCAACTTCGCCTTTCATCCCTCTGGTGTTTGTAAAATATTGTAAGAGTCAAGTGCTTCGGTCAATGATATTCACAAATCCTCTTCCCCCTAAACTGTTAGGTTTGTCCCTATATTAGAAACAGGTGTGGAAATAACAAATGCTATGATAGGTAACAAGTTTTATGATAAATATAAAAGTAATAAATACTATGATAGGTTATTGATATAAAAATAATTTCCATCAGGTTCCCATTTTTACTTCATTTAGATCTCTTTGAGATATGAGTTCTGACAAACGACGTCGGGCTCGAATACAAGGAGGATGGTCATCAGCTTCTAACAATAACACTGGTAAGAAATTACCACAACCTAAACGCCCTCCAGTATCATTTAACGCTCAAGATAGCAAAGAAGACAGTTCAAAACAAGAAGAATACACACAATTTTTATTTACTGGATCTTCTAATGTAAGTATACAATGTATTTGTACATTTTTGTATATGAGATGGAGAGCACAGATAGTTGCGTGGAGAAGGTGGAGGGTAACCAGCCAAGAGTTTGGTGCTTCATTTATTTGATTGGCACTGTTTAGTCAGTGGCCCCTTAGCTCTGAAATGGTCCCGTCCACCTGGTTGTAAATAAGAACCACTTTCCATCCACCACACTAAACTGAAATAACATTAAAAAATTAATGAGTGGTCTGTTAGCTTGCAAGATTGAGTTTAATTCTTATTAGCCTTAAGGAGTCAACAAGAAACCACTTAGAATTACTCTGTAAAAACCACTTCTTCAGTAGTTACAATAACCTGCAGGCAGGATTACAGAACTGAGTCTTCATTGAATTCTGTTTCCTTCTACCAAATCCACTCACAAGGCTTTGGTCAACCCAAGGCTATAGTAGAAGACACTTGCCCAAGGTGCCACTCAGTGGGACTGAACCCGGAACCATGTGGTTGGTAAGCAAGCTACTTACCACACAGCCACTCCTACGCCTATGTATATGTATATTCAATCACAACAGTGTTGGAATAATCATTGTTTGAAATTAAATTAGTGATGTGATAAAAATGATATAGGAAATACCTGTATGTTTGAGGGTATGATAAACTAATAGCATTGTGATAAATCTGAGATGAGGTTTAGTGTTGTGATAAACTGATATTTAAGATGTTATTAGTGATGTGAAAGATTTGTTAAGTAGTATGACAAATGTTGTAATAAGTGCTATATAAGGTTTATACATCAGATAGTCAATTAGATAAAATTTGCATTAAAACTTTGTTTATTGATTTTCTAATTTTATAAGAAAATTTCAAAAATCCCTTGTGTATTAATTGCTGTCTGTGTTGTTAATGTTATATTATTGACTTTATATCAGATTATATATTACTTTTTAGAACAATCCTTTATTTCTATTATTGCAGAAATTCAGAGAGAAACCACCAGTAAAAACTATCACGTGAGAACATTTTTTGGACAATCATCCATGTTGCTTTTGTTGATGATGCTGTTTTTTAGCCCCAGATCAGCTGTGACCTAGCTGAGCTATGATCAGAGGCATTCCAGCTGTGGCTATCCTGTCTTTTTCTTATGTGCATGAAACCCAGGACCATATCATCTCTCTCTCTCTCTCCCTCTCTCTCTCTCTCTCTCTCTTTATATATATATATGATGATGATGATGATGATCTTTTCTCCCGCCATGCCTCTGTCTACCCCTCCATCCTCTCTCTCCCCCTTCGTAGTTTTTCCTTTAAGGTCTTCAGGTTCTGGCTATATATAAATGAGAAACCCATTCTAAATTATCTCGCTGACGTACTACGACGAAATACCCAAGATGCAGATAAGATAGAGATTTTTATTTATTTACGGCCTCAAACATCTCAATACCTTGCGCTTTCTTGTTTCTCTCCATGAAATTCAATTGAATTCAGTTGTTGTCTTAAATTCATGCTTATTCATTTTCTAAGCTTCCTAAATTCATGCTACGTTATATTCTAATCACCCAGAATTCATTGCTCTTTTAAAAAAATTACGATTTATGCATTGTTGTCTCTCAAATATTTAAAATCTACAATTAAGAGCCCTCTCTACTCGCTGGCGATAACCCGCCCTCCCACCCCCTCCACCGGAAGTTCATTCGTCTGTCATTCCTCTGTCATCCCACCCCCTCCACCGGAAGTTTCATTCCTCTGTCATCCCACCCCCTCCACCGGAAGTTCATTCCTCTGCCATCCCACCCCCTCCACCGGAAGTTCATTCCTCTGTCATCCCACCCCCTCCACCGGAAGTTCATTCCTCTGCCACCCCCCCTCCACCGGAAGTTCATTCCTCTGTCATCCCACCCCTCCACCGGAAGTTCATTCCTCTGTCATCCCACCCCCTCCACCGGAAGTTCATTCCTCTGTCATCGCACCCCCTCCACCGGAAGTTCATTCCTCTGCCATCCCACCCCCTCCACCGGAAGTTCATTTCTCTGTCATCCCGCCCCCTCCACCGGAAGTTCATTCCTCTGTCATCCCACCCCCTCCACCGGAAGTTCATTCCTCTGTCATCCCACCCCTCCACCGGAAGTTCATTCCTCTGTCATCCCACCCCCTCCACCGGAAGTTCATTCCTCTGTCATCCCACCCCTCCACCGGAAGTTCATTCCTCTGTCATCCCACCCCCTCCACCGGAAGTTCATTCCTCTGTCATCCCACCCCCTCCACCGGAAGTTCATTCCTCTGTCATCCCGCCCCCTCCACCGGAAGTTCATCCCTTTGTCATCCTGTCAACCTCGGCTGTCTCCCGGAACCCATCTAGTGGCCTTGGCCATCCTCTCCCCTACCTTTGGGTAGCGCATTAAGGTTGAGAAATGTTTGCAGGTTGTAGGTAATGTTTTGCTTATGAATTCTTCCAATTGCAAGTTTTCTTTTCAGGTACACGACACTGCTTTTCCTCTTCCCAGGCTACAGGCCCACACCCCCAACACCCATACTGTTAGGATTGGCACTCTCAACGTCGGCACGCTGAAAGGTAGATCTGGTGAAATTGTTGAGATGCTTGAACGGAGATGCGTAGATATGTGCTGCATCCAAGAAGTAAGATGGAGAGGAGGTTCTGCAAGGTTCCTCACAGGCAAAGAACACAGGTACAAGATTTTCTGGGCAGGGAACACTGACGGGGTCGGGGGCGTAGGAATACTTCTAGCGGAGAAATGGGTGGATAAGGTAATCGAGGTCGTTAGAGTAAGTGACAGAGTACTTAAGATCAGACTAGTGCTTCATCATAGATTAGCTACTGTCATCTCAGCCTATGCACCTCAACCTGGGCTACCAGATGGTCTGAAAGACCAATTCTATGACACCCTCTTGCAAACTACCTCGTCGACGAGTGACAGGGACCTTCTCTTTGTGGCTGGAGACTTCAACGGTCATGTCGGACGTCGTGCTGGGGGCTTCCATGGCATACATGGAGGCTATGGCTTCGGTTCCCGCAACGAGGAGGGAACCAGACTGCTGGAGTTCTGTGATGCAACCAATCTTATAGTCTGCAATACCAACTTCAGGAAACCTGCCAGTCACCTAGTCACCTACCGCTCCGGCAGACACTCTAGCCAAATCGACTACATCCTCGCCAGAAATAGGGAAAGAGGGCGGCTTATAAATGCCAAAACCTACCCTGGCGAAGAATGTACCCCACAACATAGATTAGTAGTTAGCGACTTTGGGATCAAGGCAAAATGGGTGCCCAGAATTAGACAGGCTTGGAGAAGAAGGGTGTGGAAGCTTAAAGACCCTGCAAACGGACAGAGACTTAGAGACAAGTTACTTGAAGCATTTAACGAAATAGAAGGGGATATAGCATCATACAACGTGGAAGACAATTGGAGATTTCTGCGGGACAACCTGTTGAAAGCCACCGACCAGATTTGTGGGTGGTGTAAGGTCCCCTCCCAACCCAGAGTAACGTGGTGGTGGAACAAGGAGGTAGACAGGGCTATTAGACAAAAGAAACAAGCTTGGAAGGACTGGAAGAACGGTGGTAGCAGGGAATTGTACCAATGTGCCAGAAGGGAGGCTAGGCGACAGGTTTATTTAGCCAGAGGGGAAGCAGATAAGGAAAGATTTGCCAATGTTCTGCGCCGTGAGGACCAAAGACTCGAGGTATTTCGGGTTGCAAGACAGTGTAGGAGAGAGAATAGTGATGTTGTAGGAGAGAAATGTGTTCGCATGGATGATGGTACGCTTGCATTAAATGAGGATGCAAAGAAAGAGGTCTGGAGATGCCACTACGATAGATTGCTTAATAAAGAGAATGAATGGGAGAAAGAGAGCCTGCCTTATGTCGACCCAATAGAGGGACCAGCTATCCGAGTTGATAGTACCAGGGTAGATAAAGCAATTAAGAGTATGAAGACCGGGAAAGCCCCCGGCCCATCAGGAATCACTGCAGAGATGCTCAAAATATCTGGCAGTGTTGGCTATAGCCTAGTCACCCGTATTACGAACCAGGTGATACACGAAGGAGTCATACCCTATGACTGGTGTAGCAGCATCATAGTCAACTGCTACAAAGGTAAAGGGGACGCTTTAGATACAAATAATTACAGAGGCATCAAGCTGTTAGATCAGGTTATGAAAGTTACAGAGAGGGTCATAGCCCAACTAATTAGGGAGCGAATCAATTTAGATGAGATGCAGTTTGGGTTCGTGCCAGGTAAAAGCACTACTGATGCCTTATTTCTAGTGAGACAGTTGCAAGAGAAATACCTAGCCAAGGATAAACCTCTGTACCTGACTTTCGTTGACATGGAGAAAGCCTTTGACAGGGTCCCCCGATCCCTTATCTGGTGGTCAATGAGGAAACTTGGGATAGAAGAATGGCTAGTGAGAGCTGTGCGAGCCATGTACAGAGATGCGGCCAGTAAGGTGAGGGTTGGAAATGAGTACAGCAATGAATTCCGGGTAGAGGTAGGGGTCCACCAAGGTTCCGTCCTCAGCCCCCTATTATTTACCATAGTCCTCCAGGCAATCACAGAGGAGTTCAAGACAGGTTGCCCCTGGGAGCTCCTCTATGCTGATGACCTTGCCCTAATTGCGGAGTCACTATCAGAACTAGAGGAGAAGTTTCAGGTGTGGAAGCAAGGTCTAGAATTGAAGGGCCTTAGAGTCAACCTAGCTAAAACCAAAATCCTAATAAGTAGGAAGGTAGATAAAACACAAACCCCTTCAGGTAGATGGCCCTGCTCAGTATGTAGAAAAGGAGTAGGTAGTAACTCTATAAGATGTACCCGGTGCAAGCTATGGACACATAAGAGGTGCAGCAACATCAAAGGCAGGTTAACTAGCAAGTTAGTTTTTGTTTGTGGCAGATGTTCAGGTGCAATAAAGACTGCAAACAAACAGGAAACAACTTCTATCTCATTCCAGGGTGAAAAACTAGAGGTAGTCGATAGCTTCCGCTATCTGGGCGACCAAGTTAGTAGTGGGGGTGGGTGCGCTGAAAGTGTAGCTGCTAGAATAAGAATAGCCTGGGCAAAGTTTAGAGAGCTCTTACCCCTGCTGGCGACAAAGGGACTCTCACTCAGAGTAAAAGGCAGACTGTATGACGCATGCGTACGAACAACCATGCTACATGGCAGTGAAACATGGGCTGTAACTGCTGAGGACATACGTAAGCTCGCAAGGAATGAAGCCAGTATGCTCCGTTGGATGTGTAATGTCAATGTGAATACCCGTCAGAGTGTAAGTATCTTGAGAGAAAAGCTGAACATTAGAAGCATCAGTTGTGGCGTGCAAGAGAGACGATTGCGCTGGTATGGACATGTGGTGAGAATGGAGGAGGATAGCTGCGTGAAAAAGTGCCACACCCTAACAGTTGAGGGAACCCGTGGAAGAGGTAGGCCCAGGAAGACCTGGGCTGAGGTGGTGAGGCAAGACCTTCGTACATTGGGCCTCACCGAGGCGATGACTACGGACCGAGACCTTTGGAAATGGGCTGTGCGTGAGAAGACCCGGCAAGCCAAGTAAGATCGTTGCCAGTGCCCCTGGACTGGTTCTTGTGCGGGTGGCACATGAGATGCACCATTTTGAGCGTGGCCGTTGCCAGTACCGCCTGACTGGCTCCTGTAGGATTTTCGAGCGAGATCGTTGCCAGTGCCCCTGGACTGGCTTGTGCGGGTGGCACATAAAAGACACCATTTCGAGCGTGGCCGTTTTCGTGCGGGTGACACGTAAAAGCACCCACTACACTCTCTGAGTGGTTGGCGTTAGGAAGGGCATCCAGCTGTAGAAACTCTGCCAAATCAGACTGGAGCCTGGTGTTGCCATCCGGTTTCACCAGTCCTCAGTCAAATCGTCCAACCCATGCTAGCATGGAAAGCGGACGTTAAACGATGATGATGATGATGATGATTAGAGAGAGATATCAGGAAGATTCAGGTGATATAGCACTATAACTGGGTGAGCAACCAGCCTTTGATAAGCTCTGGTCAGCTGAACAACTATGCACATATTTCTGCCTAGTTGAAGACAATACTGTACAGTCTTCTATGCAGTGTTTAATTATATGAGACACGGTGGATTGTTGTTAATGTTTAAATCCAGGTCAGGCCTGATTGAGTAAACAGATGATGAAACACATTCCAGCCATGATCATCCCTTGTTGCATATCCAAGGCCACATGATCCAAATGGGTTTAATTTTTTTTTAAGATAGTTGGGTATTTGAGGGAAATTTGGCTATTATTTCTAGCAGGTTGAACAACTGCATAGCAGCTCCCTAGCTGTCTTTAGGTTGATATTACACCAGGAGACACATGGCTCACAATCTTCCCCTATAAACTACAAGGCTAATGGTTGGAACAAAACAGATATATAGTAGTGGATGTTGGGATGGGTGTAGCATATTTAAGTTTATCTGAGATGGAGGATGGACACTGCTTAAAGCAACTTTAGGTCTATTTTTATCATGATACTGAGGCCACATAGTGTGATTAATGTTCAGTTTGAATTGTTCCATGTTAGTAACCAGAAAGAAAGGATGGGTAGGGAAGAAGTTTCTGGTAGTGGAAATTTTGAAGAGAAAGGATTGAGAAAAATGCTTAATATGAAATCTGGAAGATGAATGAAATAATTATCCATTCCTTAACTTTTGGAATGGTGTAGTTGCTGAATAATCAAAAAGATATTGTTGTTGTTTAGCTTCAGAGTAGCTCTGATTGAACATACCTACAATCAGAGACATTCAAACCATGGGTGTTGGTATTTTTTCACTAATGGCGTATCCCTGACTACATCATCCAATGTAGGATATGTGGTTTGGGGGGAGATTTGGTTGCTGCTATTTCCAAGAGGTCTAGCAACTATGTAGATGTTTCCTCACTTACTTAATGATTACAGATCTGTGCTCCTTGCTAATAATAATCTATGGATTGTTGGCTCAGTCCTTGCTAAGGCCTTCAGACCATTGATCTGAACCATTTCTAAATTTGCCTTATTCTACTCAACTGAAAATAAATCTCTAAAGATGGTCCATAGCTCCATTATGGCATAGAAGCAATATTACTGAGTGGATAATCAATAGGCCTCCCTATTGTTGTTTAACCCTATGTAAGCCCTGATCCAGCAAAGCTATATTTAAAGGTGTTTCAGTCATGACCATCTCACATTATTTCAAAATTACGTATCTAATCATTGTCCTTCTTTTTTAAGATAGTAAAGTGTGAGTTGAGGATTTGGCTGCTATTTCTTGTAGGTTGAGGTACTACATAAAACCTTTCCTGATCTCAAGTTAATCATCAGACAGGAGAGACCATTTTATTCTGTATTAACTGTAAATATCTACCAGAATTTACCTACAATGGTCTAGCATTTTATCCAGGGCTAATTCATCTCTCATTTACTTAAAGCATAAATCCTTCAAATCCCTTGAACCCATGCAAAAGACTGAGCCAACAAAGAAGCCTCGAGGTGATCACGCAACCTGCTAGTTTAGTTTAAAGAAATACTTTTCCATTATATACAGTTCCTGTTTCTTACAACTACAAACATAACTCACATGGTCTGATTACCTTTCCTGCCAGCCTCACATAACATAACTGGAACAAAGGAATACTGCTAGCATATTTGGAATGGTGTAGCAAAAATATTTTAGACTACATTCAAACAAAAGCCACTAACTTGTCAGCAAGAACTCACTCATTTACACACTTCTATCCCACAGATTATACTGTTTCTTTTCTCTAGCTGTCCTATCTCTATTACCACAGCTTTCGCTCTTCTAAACTAGTTGTACACCTTCTTCATTCATGTTAATCCAACACAACTATCTACTTCTACTCATCGCTCATACTGTGTCTCAACTCAAATATCCCATACTAACTCATTTACACAATCTTCTCTTTTACTTTCCCAAGATCACCATTGCTCTGGAATTCCATTCCCACATTTTCCCTTTAGGTATTCAGACTGTATCACCTTAACTAGTTTATCAATTTGACCAGTGTCAAAAATCTTACAGTGAATGTAGATACTGCCCCCAGTCTCTTGGTTAAACCATGAAAACAAAGAACTCCCTAGAAACAAATAATCTTCATTGGTGTCCAATGACTCACCAGATTAGGAATATAATCTACATTTGTCTTTTACATTTGCAGAGAACATGGAATACATGATATTAGTGCCAGTGAAAATGGTGTGTCAAGGTGAGTTTCATTAATTTGATACAAGTAAACAAACAGTAGGGTCACATGGCATAACAATTATGTGGTTTCAAGTTTAATCCCACTGTGTGACACCTTGGGTAAGCATATTAAACGAAAACCTCAAAACAACCCAGACCAAATTGAGTTGTCAGAAACTGAGTGGAAGCCTGTTGAAGGAACCATACCTGATCTGGAGTGAGAGTCTTAATCCATTGTCCTGTTTAATTACACTCTTGGCCCTTAGGTACCTTTACAGGAACCTAAGGGCTAGAAGTACAATTAAACCAGAGGTCTCTGGTCTGAGAATAACTTATGACAAGTGCTTTCTTTCAGAAACTTTATAAAAAGAGCACAACTCTTCTTCCTTTGACTAAACCGTAACAAAACTAATCTTTCAATTTCTCATGTTTTTTGGAATTAAGTCATTATACATTGACAACATCAGTGAAGAAAAACATGAGAGCACTATTTTATTCTCCTGCTTATTTTCAAGCAGTTAGCTGGTGATGAAAATATCTTGTCTTTTTAAACCTGTAGTTTAACTACTTTATAATTCAATTGATGCAATTTTAATTCTTGTGTTCTAGGATCCGTTTCTTCCCCAGTTTTATTGAAGAGAAAGAAGCAGATAGGATATTCAGAACTCTCCTCCACGATCTTCCATGGAAACAAGCAAGTGATGTGTTACCAAATGGTTCCAAATTTCTGCAACCCCGTCTGACAGCTTGGTATGGAGATTTACCCTACACTTACTCAGGACAAACTCATCAACCTAATGCCAAGGTTAATATTCACATTAATTAAATAACTAATATCAGCAAAGACCAGACTGTGATTTTTATCCACTGAGAGTTTACTTCTAATCATGATATCTAACATTGACACATGGCTATGCATTTAGTCACAGTACACCACTAACACTTCTTTTAAAGGATCAAAGGCCAAGTTCATTCTGGCAGCATTTTAATCCGAAACATTTAAATGATGTGTCTTTATTAATCACTTAGTAAGAGGTGGAAGAGCAGTGCCTATGACATTTTGCAGTGCTTTTATGGCTGTTGGAGGAAAGAAAATGGGTAAAGCTATGGTAGAAGACATTTGTCCAATGTGCTACACTCTGGGATCAAATTTATAGCCATGTGACTGTGAAGCAAACTTCATAACTACATGGTTATGTCTTATAAGTTCCATATTCTAATAGTAAATAGTTATTTCCAACTTTAGCACAAGCCAGAAATTTGTAGAAGGAGGTAATTACTGAAGTGTCCTCATTTTATTGTGACCTTTGAATTTCATGTATAATTATTTTATCACAACACAGAACTATTCCATTCCATCACAAATGGTTATCACCCTTCCACTTGTTAGGCAACCAAATATCCCCATATTACGCACTACTTTCTATCTAACAATATATAGAGAGTATGTGTGTTAAAATTATAGTCATCTAAGAATCCATGAGTAGGATTTTGTATATTTGTCAATAGTGTGTGTATATTAATATTTATACAATACAGTTTTATAGATCCATTTCAGCTGATTTTACCAATTGATTTTATTTATGGAAGTTTAGTAAAACCATTCTTTACACTCATAAGAAGTAGGAAAAATTATAGTGGCACGTTTTTTCCACTGGAAAGTATAAAGTGTCACATTCAGTTTGTGGGTGTCAAAAAAACAGGAATTTAAAAAAAAAGACATTTTTTTGTTCATTAGAGTTATACCCCTTATGCCTGTAGAGTGGAATGCAGGCAGGATAGTGTTGTGTGTGTAAAGGGAGAGTGTGGACGAGGAAGAACAATCATAAACTCATATGTGGACATGTATGTGTGTTTGTACATAATAAGCTGGGTGTTGCAAACCTCATGCTAAATCTTCAGATGTAATGATTGCAAGTACTGACTGGAAAAGCTCTAATATTTATATCCAGTCCTCCAGTATCTAATTACATATCCACACTCATATCTGGAATGGTGCTGCAAAAACACTCTAGACTACATTGAAACAAAAGCCATTGCCTTATGAGCAAGACTTCACTAAATCTATCAGCATCCAATTACATAACTACACTCATGAGGGCAGGATCAGAAATTTCACTTTTGCAGTTTAAATAGGGGTCTGGGTAAAGCAAATTCTTTAGTGGAATTCTTTCCTCTGCCAAGCAGAGCCTGCACTTCTCACTGCAATTGAAATAAGGTTAGCATCTAACCAGTATTTCCCACTTGATGCTGTAATTCATAACACTTTCTTTCAACAGTTATATGGCCTTGCTAGGGCTGTATCATTTCCCTTCCTGGATATTAAATGAGAATTTATGGTTGCTAAATTTGGTCCTGAAGGGATCTTTTTGTCACATCCACATATTCCCACACATCCATTTGTCCACTAAGATCCTTTGACATAACCTTGCCTCATATACAATTATCTCTGCATTACATTAGCTGTTTAATTGACCTGCAATACTGTCTTGCATGAGATCCAGTAACTAAAGTGAGATCTCAGCCATGGCTGATGCCAGTATTGCATGTCCAGCCCATTTAAGAGTACCCCTGATGCGTTGGGCGATATGATATGCTTGAGAAGACCTGCTAAGTAAAACCAAAATAATAGCTGTGGCCAGTGCCCACTGACTGGCTCCCGTTCTGGTGGCATGTATAATACGTCATCTGAATGTGGTTGAAGCCAGTGTCTCTTGACTGGCTACCGTGCCGGTGGCACATAAAAAGCACCATCCAAATGTGGCCGATGCCAGTACCCCCTAACTGGCTCTTCTGCCAGTAGCACATAAAAAGCACCATTCAAATGTGATCGATGCCAGGACCACCTGAGTGGACTCTGTGCTGGCGGCACGTAAAAAGCACTATCCAAACGTGATTGATACCAGGCCCACATGACTGGCTCCTGTGCCAGTGGCACGTAAAAGGCACCCACTATACTCTTGAAGTGGTTAGTGCTAGAAAGGACATGCTACTGTAGAAACATTGCTAGATCAGATTGGAGCCTGGTGCAGCCACTGGCTCTCCAGACCTCAGTCAAACCGTCCAACCCATGCCAACATGGAAAATGGACGTTAAACGATGATGATGATGATACTACAGTAGAAGACACTTGTCCATGGTCCTGTGTAGTGGGATTGAACATGATTGCAAAGTGAATTTCTTACTCGCACACACACACACAGACACGTGTGTGTGTGCTTGTGTACTTGTATGTATGTAGCTTGCAACTCTACTTTGAGGATTTGGAAGCATTTTTACTTCTCCCCATATGCTTCATATGCAGCCCCTACTTCTCCCCATTGCAAATTGTTAGTTATTCTTGAAATATATATCATTGTTTAATGTCCATTTTTATTCTTGTGAATTACATGGCAACCTCACTGCTGCTGGTGTCACTCAGTACACACTGTACTGGATACATCTATGACTGGATGTGCCTTGGCATTAGGAAAGGCAGACATTGGAGCATGACATTGTCCTCTAACTCGATGGATCTTGTCAAACCATTCCAACATAAAAGATGGACATTAAATGATGATAACAATAAATGGTAGCTGTTTAACCTTTTAGAATGTAATTTTCTTTCAGTGGCATCCTATGTTACAAACTGTTCGAGAACATTTGCAGCAATCTCTGGGTATTTTATTCAACTCTATGTTGGCAAACCTCTATCGAGATGGTCATGATAGTGTTGGTTGGCACACAGACAAAAATCCTGCCATTGGTGATCAGCCTACAATAGCATCGCTATCTTTTGGTGATGACAGAATGTTTGAACTTCGGAGAAATCCTCCTCCTGTAAGTACTTCAGTTCTCTTATTACATCAGTCATTTCAATGTATCACTTACAACAATATATTCTGAAATTAGTTATTTGAATATATTACTACACCAAGCACTGGTGCTAGTGCCACACAAAAAGCACTGGTGCTTGTGCCATATAAAAAGCACCCAGTACACTCTAAAGTGGTTGGCATTAGGGAGGCCATCCAGCCATAGAAACTATGGCTAAAACAGACTATGGAATCTGGTGCAGCCTTTCAGTTCCTGTCAAGCCATCCAACCCATGCCAACATGGAAAAATGGACATTAAATTATGATGATGATGATTCAGAAGTCCCCTCAGCTTTTAAGTGATATTTGAAATTTTCACTTCTTATTTCATACACACACATACATAAATATACACATTATGGATGTCACTCAAAATCAAGGACAACTTGGTTGTATGTACCATGCTTTTGCTAATTGTTTTTGGTATCTATGTAGCCTTGAATTGACATAGACATCCATTCGGCCCTCCCATGTAACTGCTGAAGTGAAAAAGAGCTATACCAGCACTCAGCAGATATTCATTTTAGCTGAGTTGACTGGAACAATGTGAAATGCAGTGCTTTGTTCAAGGACATAATGTGCTGCCCATTCCACGAATTGAGCTCACAACATTGCCCAAACATATGTGCTAAAGGGACTTTTAAATCACCCTGTAAGACACAGCAGCTGTAAGTTGAGGTGATTAACCATAGTGATTACCATCATAAGTTCAGATCTTACTCCTACTGTCATTGCGTTGTTTCTTTTTAACATATACATAATTCTAGCTCCATTTTTGATTAAATCAACAAGTGCAGACAATATTGCCATCTTAACAGTTGAATGCTCATTAGTGATAGGCAGGGCACTCAGTTACATTAAAAATGTATACTTATTATATGCAAGACATAACTGAATTTCTACAAAATTTCTATGGTATTTCTTAGGAAGAAAATGGAGATTATACCTATATGGAACATGTAAATGTACCAGTCACTAATGGTTGTCTTCTCACTATGGAAGGAGCTTTACAACATGATTGGCAGGTAAGAATTAACCACTGAAATGTTCTAAACATTTAACCATGATATTATAGCAATTTACTCTTTGGTCAAAACAGTAGAAGTTAGCTTTGTGTAAGTACAATCTATCAGCTGTTTTCCATCCTAGTTGTAATCATTTTATATCATTTGAATGACTAACATATTTGAGAAAAGCATGAATATTAGAACATCTTAAGAGCAGAGACATGACCAATGGGTTAAGAAGTTGGCCGGGATTGATCCCATGGCAGCAGTAATCTTGAGCAAATGTTTCTGACCATCGCCTCTAAATGAACCTATCTTTGTGAGTGAAATTGTGTAAATAGAAACTGTGTCAACATATCAGATTGATTGTAACTGTTATTGAATGATAAATTCTATCACCTGGATCATGGGTACCTTTAGCAATGTCCAGCCTGTTAGAATCATTTGGACCAGGTCTCCAGTTTGAGGATAACTTACTTCCTTCAATCCACCAATTTAGAAAGTCACACCTAGCAAAAACCAAAGTCATAGTAAGTAGGAAGGCAGACAAATCACAAATCCCTTCAGGTAGATGGACCTGCTCAATCTATAGAAAGGTGTAGGTAGAAACTTTATAAGATGCACCAGTGTAAGCTTTGGACACATAAAAGGTGGCGCAACATCAGAGGAAGATTAACAGAGAAACTAACTTTTGTATGTGGAAGGTGCACAGGTACAATAAATGCTGAAAATGCACAGAAAATAGACTCCATCAACTGCCAGAGGAGCAAGCTAGAGTTAGTAGATAGCTTCTGTTATCTAGGTAACCTTGTTAGTAGTGGAGGTGGATGCTCTGAGAGCGTATCTGTGAGAATAAGATTAGGCTGGGCAAAGTTCAGAGAGCTCCTACTCAGGGCCTCTCTCTCAGAGTGAAAGGCAGATTGTTTGATGCCTATGTGCGAACAGCTATGCTACATGGCAGTGAAACATGGGCTATGATAGCCGAGGACATGTGTAGGTTTAAAAGAAATGAAGCCAGTATACTTCGCTGGATGTGCAATGTCAGTGTGCATCTTTGATAGAGTGTAAGCATCTTGAGAGAAAAGTTAGGCATAAGAGGAATCAAATGTGGTGTGCAAGAGAGATGACTGGTATGGTCATGTGATGCATATGGATGAGAACAGCTGTGTAAAGAAGTGCCAATCTCTAACAAGAAGACATGCAACGAGATGGTGAAGCATGAACTTCGAACTTTGAGCCTCACAGAGGCAATAACTGGTGACTGAGAACTTTGGCAATGTGCTGTGCTTGAGAGGACCCGTAAAGCCAAGTGCACTCATGCTGGTGGTATGTAAAGAACATCTTTTGAACATTGGGCCTGACAGAGACATTGTGGCTGAGCTCCTTTCGAGCATTGGGCCTCACAGAGGCAAAGTGGCTGAGTTCCTTTTGAGTGTTGGGCCTCACAGATGCAATAACCAAGACCTTTGTCATGTTTGAGAAGACCCATCAAGCCAAGCAAAATCGCAGTCATGGCAGATACCGGTATCATGCAAATTGGCACCTGTGCTGGTGTCATGTAAACGCACCCTGGTGTCACACAAATGGCACCCATGCTGGTGGCACGTAAAAGTGACAGCGGCATAAAGAGCCATGAGCAATATCTGTTCCTTTCTGACTAAGCCATTAAAAAAAATATATATATAGAACATGCAGGACTTTTTCAACTCGACAAGATGTACTCAACTAGTTTGGGTAACATCCTAAACCAAACTGACTTATGTTTTAAATATCTATTGTTGTTCTTACTTTGTATTCTCATTGTTCTTTTTCAGCATCGAGTTCCAAAGGAGTACCACGAGCGTGGAGCTAGGATTAACCTTACTTTCAGACTGACTATTCCAGGATAAAATATGATTCAAGATTTTTCTGAGAAACAAAAATTTGGTCAACATGTTAAAACTGAGGTGCCAACAAAGAGAACTAGGCTCATATCCAACAAGCTTCTCACATTTTTATTCTCTCCTTATTTAAAATGTAAACATGTCTTTTATTGTATATACTTTGGCAAAATTATCATGCTGGATTTTGTTGAGATTTATTAATATTAATCTCAAATCAAAAAATGTGCTTATTTTTTCATCTGTTATCTACCCCTAACCTTCATCTTCTTTGCAAAATATTTTGATTAACTGAATTAATAAAATTTTTCAAGATGAGATAAACTGAATAGTGTTGTCATTCAGCTCCAAGTCAGCCCTGATTGTGCAAACCTGCATATAATCGAAGGTGTTCCTGCTTTATCCCATCTTTTTGTACATTCAGAGATACATTCTCAAATGTGCATCCTTTTGTATTGAAGATACTAATTTATGATTTGAAGGGATATTTGGTTGCTGTTTATGGCAGTGATCTTGTTGGCTTGCATTATCAAAATAGCATTTCTTTGGCCTGAATACATTTTTTGTATAATTCAGTTAAATAAAGACCCAGACTAAATGCATTACTGTATTTTTTTTTTTTTTTGCCCTTTGTTTATTTGAAAAAAGAAAAAGACCCAAATTCCATACACAGACAAAACAAACAGTGCCTAGTTCCCAACGACTTCATTCATACCTCTGCTACAGAACACAGCATACAGTACTTAAAGGTAATCACCCAACTCTATAAATTGGACAGTTTTACCCAGCAACACAACTCTTACATTGCTACATAATTATCAATCATTAAATTTAAAAAAAGAGGTAATTATTTCCAGTTCATTTTTGAAATGAAAATTTTATGCATGGAATTCAGTGAGTAAGAAGAATAGCTGATATTTTGATGTTAGGCAGACACAATTTCTCAGTGCTCTGTAACCTCAATATATATATTACTTGTAATATTAACAAGTTAACAGCACTTGAGTGAAGCTCCAGAATAACATAAAAGCTGAATGATTTCTGTTTTTTCATTCAGTGCCATTACAGAATAAGAAGGGACAGAGAGTGTGTGTGTGTGTTTGCTTCTAATCACAATTTTTAGATACAATTTATATACTATGCAGTATATATGTGTATGTGGGTATCAGTGTTTAATGTTTACATACATACATAGGCACATTTCACTCAACTTTTATTATTCTTACAGATGTTTATACATGTATATACATTTATGTGTATTATCATTATCATTGTAGTCATTTTATGTCAGCTTTCCATGCTGCCATGGATTGGATGTGTCTTCATAATGCCAGACAATTCTTATTCAGAATTATCTTCCTAAATGGGTTGAGTGGGGAGGGGACTTTTCACTCATGCTCTTATTTTTGGCATGGTTTCTATAGTTGTATGTTTTTCCATCCCTTTACAGAAAGTACTGGCACGTTATATCAAGGCATAATTAACAGAGAAGTTGTCATACACCCAACTAAAGAGTCTTCTTGACAACCCTACATTTTCCTTGACTTGTTCACCAACCACTTTACAGAGTATGCTGGATGCATTTTATCATGGCACTAATACTGGCAAGGTTGCCTTGTACCCCTCAAAAAGAAATGGTCTTCAATATTCAATGTTGTCTCCTTTCATTCCAGGAATATGAAGGGATAAACAGAGGGAATAAATCTCTCACTTTTCTCCTTTTGAAATGCTTATTGACAAAGAAACTGAACAGCTTCATAATGACCAGTTATTTGCAATGCACTTTTTATATTTTTTTATGAGTGGAAATAATAATTACTCACCATGGGGTGAGTTGGGGGAGGGGAACTATAATCACTTAGTTGCAGATTTGAATTTGATAAATCAATTAAGTGGTCGTTGCTATTACATTAAGCATGGACTTTCTGCTTTCTGTTTGTTCCAAAAAAGGAGAAGCATTCAGTGATCTGTTTTTTGTGAGCTGAAGGTGTATCAAGGACTGAAATCCATCAAAGACTTTTAGCACAATATAGAAACAGAGCATAGATTCAAGAACTTGTCTACAAACGGATTGAAATGTTTCGAAACTAGTTGCACAAGTGTCCTGCATCAAGAAGGAGCCAAGTCTCTAACTATGCCCTGTGTTGATGACATTGAACGAGTCCTTGACATGGTTCTGTTGAATAGACAAGTGGGTATTGATGGCTACACCAGACTCCAATCTGATCTGGCAGAGTTTCTACAGCTAGATGCCCTTCCTAATGCCAACCACTCCAAGAGTGTAGTGGGTGCTTTTTACATGCCACCGGCATGAGGGCCTGTCCGACGGTACTAGCAACGGCCATGCTCAAATGGTGTTTTTTACGTGCCACCTGCACAGGAGTCAGTCCAATGTTCTGTTCACATGCCACCGGCACGAGTGCCAGTAAGGCGAAGATGGAAACGATCATGCTCAAATGGTGTTTTTTACGTGCCACCGGCACGGAAGCGAGACCGCTGCTCTGGCAGTGATCCCGCTCGGATGGTGCTGTTAGCACTCCACTGGCACGGGTGCCACTCATTGAATTTGGTTCAGTTTCGATCTCACTTGCTCCAACAGGTCTTTGCAAGCTGAGTTTAGTGTCCAATGAAGAAAAGTTGGTATGGTATATGTATGTATATTTACTTACAAGGTGAGCAAAAATGTACATGCGCTGCTATATGTATATATAAATTCAAAGGATGGAAGAAGAATGCAACAGGTAACAATAAAACATCCAGACAGATAGATGATAAAAAGACGGACAAGGACAAACAAGTATGGGTCATTTGCAGCAATCTCTCCTTAGTCAAGAAACCAGAAAATCCCAGCAGTTTCAGCCAATTACACTTGAGACTGCTCAAATCTGGTTGGTTCCAAAAAATATAAGCTAAGAGCATTGAATCCTTGGGGAGAAAGCAAGCGAATGTGTACAACAACAAAGACTAAAGGAAACGGAGAAAATGTTGCACAATTTAAAATGTAAATAACAAGGAAATAACAACAGGTGTATTTTAACTAACAAGGACGAATTAAGTTGAGCTGGCATGTGTAGAGTGAAACTTATGAGGCAGGAACATAATAGATAGAAGTCAGGAGACAGGAATATGAGATGCTTAGTGGCCAGCAGTGAAGTCAAGAAAGACAGTGAAGTCAGGTGGAAGTAAAGGAGAGTGGTAAGAGGCAGAGGGATTGAAGAATTGGGGGAAGAATGAGAAATTAAGGAGCAAGGAGGGGGGGTGAAGAGATGAAATCAAAGGGACAAAGAGAAAGAAGGTACAGGGTAGATAAATGTGGAAGAAAAGTAGGGAGATTAAGGAAAGAAGGCTAAGAAAGGTAAGAGAGGGGGAACGGGAAAAAGAAAAAAGAGAAGAACGAAGAACGTGTGACGGGGAACTAAATGAAAGAGTAAAAGAGTCACACAGAATTTAGATACATACTTACTTACAAGGTGAGCAAAAGTGTACATGCGCCGCTATACGTATATATAAATCCAGAGGATGGAACAAGAACGCAACAGGCAACAATAAAACATCCAGACAGATAGATGATAAAAAGACAGACAAGAACAAGCAAAATATATATATATATATATATATATATATATATACATACATATTCTTTTGTTCTTTTATTCTTTTATTTGTTTCAATCATTTGCTAGAGCACCGCCTTTTGTTGAACAAATTGACCCCAGGACTTATTCTTTGTAAGCCTAGTAGTTATTCTATCAGTCTCCTTTGCTGAACAACTAAGTTATGGGGACATAAACAGACCAACATTGGTTGTCAAGCGATGGTGGGTGGGTGGGGCAAACACAGACACACAAACATATACATACATATATATATATATATATATATATATATGTGTATGTATGTATATACAAGGGACATCTTTCAGTTTCCATCTACCAAATCCATTCACAAGGCTTAGATCAGCCCAAAGATATAGTAGAAGACACTTACCCAAGGTGCCACACAGTGTGACTGAACCCAAAACTATGTGATTGGTAAGCAAGCTACTTACCTGCATTCTTGTCCTATTTTTGTATTTTTTATATATAAAAATATAGTGGCGTACGTACACTTTGGTCTTTTATATGTAAGTATATATATATCTAAATTCTGTATGACTCTATTCTTCCATTCTTTCCTTCTTTCTATCAGCCCTTTCACACTTACTTCGTTCATTCTACTCTTCGTTCTTTCATTCCCCTCTCTCACATTTCCTGGCCTTCTCTTCATGCTCACTTTCCCTCCTCTTTCACTTCACTGTGTCCCTTTCATTTTTTTCCTTGCCTCTCCTTAATTCTTCTGTCCCTCTGCCTCTACCTCTCTCTCTTCTCTCCCCACATGACCGGTGTTCGGCCAAGCCTGACCTTTCTTTCTTGGTTCGAATACCATCCATGCAACATCTATATTCCTCTCTGTGCCTGTCAAATCTTATGTCTCTGCCATAAGGCTTTACTTCCACACACGCCAGCTTAATTTAATTCGTCCTTAGTCAAAAGATAGCTGTTGTTATGTCCTGTTATTTGCATTTGTATTTGTGTAACATTTCTCCGGTTTTTTTTTCCGTCCTTGTTTTTGTATTCATTCACTGCTTTCTTCCAAGGAAGCAAATGCTCTTAGCTTAGTTTATTCCTTGGGGCTGGCCAGATTAGAGCAATCTCGAGTATAACAAGCCGAAATTGCAAAGATAATCTGGAACTTGACTGAGGATAGAAAACTCCAAATGATCCATCCTTGTTGTCTTTGTATTGTCTGTCTGGATGTTTTGTTGTCCCTTTCTTGTATCATCTAACTGTATGGATGTTTTTGTATTTTATATATATATATACATATATACATATATACATTTATAAATGTACGAACTGGCTATTGTGCGGGGCCGTCGTAGGATTTTCGAGCGGGATCGTTGCCAGTGCTCCTGGACTGGCCCATGTGCGGGCAACATATGAAATCTTTCAAGCGGGATCGTTGCCAGTGCCCCTGGACTGGCTCATGTGCGGGCGAAACATGAAATCTTTCGAGCGGGTTCGTTGCCGGTGCCCCTGGGCTGGCTCTTGTGCGGGTTACACATGGGGTTTTTTCGAGCGAGATCGTTGCCGGTGCACCTGGACTGGCTCAAGTGCGGGCGACACATGAAATCTTTCGAGCGTGATCGTTGCCGGTGCCCCTGGGCTGGCTCTTGTGCGGGTGACACATGAAGTTTTTTCGAGCGAGATCGTTGCCGGTGCACCTGGACTGGCTCATGTGCGGGCGACACATGAAATCTTTCGAGCGGGTTCGTGGCCAGTGCCCCTGGACTGGCTCATGTGCGGGTGACACATGAGGTTTTTTCGAGCGAGATCGTTGCCGGTGCACCTGGACTGGCTCATGTGCGGGCGACACATGAAATCTTTCGAGCGGGTTCGTGGCCAGTGCCCCTGGACTGGCTCATGTGCGGGCGACACATGAAATCTTTCGAGCGGGTTCGTGGCCAGTGCCCCTGGACTGGCTCATGTGCGTGCGACACATGAAATCTTTCAAGCGGGATCGTTGCCAGTGCCCCTGGACTGGCTCATGTGCGGGCGACACATGATATCTTTCGAGCGAGATCGTTGCCAGTGCCCCTGGACTGGCTCATGTGCGGGCGACACATGATATCTTTCGAGCGAGATCTTTACCAGTGCCCCTGGACTGGCTCATGTGCGGGCGACACATGATATCTTTCGAGCGAGATCGTTGCCAGTGTCCCTGGACTGGCTCATGTGCGGGCGACACATGAAATCTTTCGAGCAAGATCGTTGCCGGTGCCCCTGGGCCAGCTCTTGTGCGGGTGACACGAGGTTTTTCGAGCGAGATTGTTGCCGGTGCCCCTGGACTGGCTCATGTGCAGGCGACACATGAAATCTCTCGAGCGGGATCGTTGCCGGTGCCCCTGGACTGGCTCATGTGCGGGCGACACATGATATCTTTCGAGCGAGATCGTTGCCAGTGCCCCTGGACTGGCTCATGTGCGGGCGACACATGAAATCTTTCGAGCAGGATCATTGCCTGTGCCCCTGGACAGGCTCATGTGCCGGCGACACATGAATTCTTTCAATTCAGATCGTTGCCAGTGCCCCCTGGGCTGGCTCTTGTGCGGGTGACACATGAGGTTTTTCCAGCGAGATCGTTGCCGGTGCCCCTGGGCTGGCTCTTGTGCGGGTGACACGAGGTTTTCGAGCGAGATCGTTGCCGGTGCCCCTGGACTGGCTCATGTGCGGGCGACGCATGAAATCTTTCAAGCGGGATCGTTGCCGGTGCCCCTGGACTGGCTCATGTGCGGGCAACACATGAAATCTTTCGAGCGGGATCGTTGCCAGTGCACCTGGACTGGCTCATGTGCGGGCAACACATGAAATCTTTCAAGCGGGATCGTTGCCGGTGCCCCTGGGCTGGCTCTTGTGCGGGTGACACATGAGGTTTTCGAGCGAGATCGTTGCCGGTGCCCCTGGACTGGCTCATGTGCGGGCGACACATGAAATCTTCCGAGCGGGATCATTGCTGGTGCCCCTGGGCTGGCTCTTGTGTGGGTGGCACATGAGGGTTTTTGAGCGAGATCGTTGCCAGTGCCCCTGGACTGGCTCTTGTGCGGTTGACACATGAAATTTCTTCGAGCGAGATCGTTGCCAGTGCCCCTGGACTGGCTCTTGTGCGGGTGACACATGAGGTTTCTCGATCGAGATGAGCGTGGCTGTTGCCAGTACCGCCCGACTGGCCTTCGTGCGGTTGACACGTAAAAGCACCCACTACACTCTCTGAGTGGTTGGCGTTAGGAAGGGCATCCAGCTGTAGAAACTCTGCCAAATCAGATTGGAGCCTGGTGTAGCCATCTGGTTTCACCAGTCCTCAGTCAAATTGTCCAACCCATGCTAGCATGGAAAGCGGACGTTAAACGACGACGACGACGACGACGAAATATACATATATATATATATATACATACATACATACATATACATATATATATATGCATATATATATACATACATATATATATATATATATATAGATATATATATACACACACATACATACATATATATATATACATATATATATATGCATATATATATACATATATATATATATATATATATATATATATATAGATATATATATACACACACATACATATATATATATATATATATATATATACATATATATATATAAATACATATATACATATATATATATATATATACATTCGTATAAATATACATACATATACATACACATAAATACATACATACATATACATACACATAAATACACACATACATACATATAGATACACATACATATAGATACACATACATATATACACACAAACATGCATATATAAATATATATATATATATATATATATATGTGTGTGTGTGTGTATGTGTGTGTTTGTGTATAGAAATATAATGCAAGTGTTAATGTGTATGCTACAACACAATCATCATCATCATCGTTTAACGTCCGCTTTCCATGCTAGCATGGGTTGGACGATTTGACTGAGGACTGGTGAAACCGGATGGCAACACCAGGCTCCAGTCTGATTTGGCAGAGTTTCTACAGCTGGATGCCCTTCCTAACGCCAACCACTCAGAGAGTGTAGTGGGTGCTTTTACGTGTCACCCGCACGAAAACGGCCACGCTCGAAATGGTGTCTTTTATGTGCCACCCGCACAAGCCAGTCCAGGGGCACTGGCAACGATCTCGCTCGAAAATCCTACAGGAGCCAGTCAGGCGGTACTGGCAACGGCCACGCTCAAAATGGTGCATCTCATGTGCCACCCGCACAAGAACCAGTCCAGGGGCACTGGCAACGATCTTACTTGGCTTGCCGGGTCTTCTCACGCACAGCCCATTTCCAAAGGTCTCGGTCCGTAGTCATCGCCTCGGTGAGGCCCAATGTACGAAGGTCTTGCCTCACCACCTCAGCCCAGGTCTTCCTGGGCCTACCTCTTCCACGGGTTCCCTCAACTGTTAGGGTGTGGCACTTTTTCACGCAGCTATCCTCCTCCATTCTCACCACATGTCCATACCAGCGCAATCGTCTCTCTTGCACGCCACAACTGATGCTTCTAATGTTCAGCTTTTCTCTCAAGATACTTACACTCTGACGGGTATTCACATTGACATTACACATCCAACGGAGCATACTGGCTTCATTCCTTGCGAGCTTACGTATGTCCTCAGCAGTTACAGCCCATGTTTCACTGCCATGTAGCATGGTTGTTCGTACGCATGCGTCATACAGTCTGCCTTTTACTCTGAGTGAGAGTCCCTTTGTCGCCAGCAGGGGTAAGAGCTCTCTAAACTTTGCCCAGGCTATTCTTATTCTAGCAGCTACACTTTCAGCGCACCCACCCCCACTACTAACTTGGTCGCCCAGATAGCGGAAGCTATCGACTACCTCTAGTTTTTCACCCTGGAATGAGATAGAAGTTGTTTCCTGTTTGTTTGCAGTCTTTATTGCACCTGAACATCTGCCACAAACAAAAACTAACTTGCTAGTTAACCTGCCTTTGATGTTGCTGCACCTCTTATGTGTCCATAGCTTGCACCGGGTACATCTTATAGAGTTACTACCTACTCCTTTTCTACATACTGAGCAGGGCCATCTACCTGAAGGGGTTTGTGTTTTATCTACCTTCCTACTTATTAGGATTTTGGTTTTAGCTAGGTTGACTCTAAGGCCCTTCAATTCTAGACCTTGCTTCCACACCTGAAACTTCTCCTCTAGTTCTGATAGTGACTCCGCAATTAGGGCAAGGTCATCAGCATAGAGGAGCTCCCAGGGGCAACCTGTCTTGAACTCCTCTGTGATTGCCTGGAGGACTATGGTAAATAATAGGGGGCTGAGGACGGAACCTTGGTGGACCCCTACCTCTACCCGGAATTCATTGCTGTATTAGAATAAATTTTTTATATAATACCCACTTCCAAAGATAATTATGTTACCTTGGTAACATAATCAGATTACGTTTTCTAGGTAATTACTGTGAGACAACATTCTGGACAGCTGAAAGACTTCATTTCAGAACTGATTTTATTGCTAGCTATTGGAATTGAATAACTAACAAATTACTTATGTAATTTTATTTATGATTTTTTCCTTTTAAAAGTTTTAAATATTATGTATTTATTCGTTAAGTCAATGGTACTTCATCCTACACACGCTCATAAACATATAATGTGGCGGAAACGATTTATTAAAATTACACATAATGTTGCCAAATGTTTATTGTTATCAAAGCTAATGGGTTTGAAATACATTTAAAATGGTTTTAAAATGTTCTGTTTATTAGAAACACAGCTCCAGATATTGTTCTCAAAATTTTCTCATATAAACTGTTGTGTCTGTTACACAACCATTAATATCACTCTATTCATATATTACCGCTAATCACTATCAAAATCAAAGCAACAAACACACTACTTATGAGATGTGGAAGGTGTAGGGTGATGGTGGTGGAGGAATCATTCATGTTGGTGCTGCCAGTACTTATGTCAAATTGTTCAGTATGGCTGGTAATATTGGTGTATGCATGTGTAGACACATACATACACACATGCACATTCAAACACACACACACACACATGTATAAAATACATTTTATAGAAACTCCATAAGATGTACCTGGTGTAAACTATGGACACATATATGTAAGCTATGGACACACATATGTATAAAATATATTTTATAGAAACTCCACAAATTGTACCCGGTGTAAGCTATGGACACATAAGAGATACAGCAATATTAAAAGAAGATTGACTGGGAAGATAGTTTTTGTGTGTGGGAGATGCACATGTGCAATAAACACCAAAAATGTACAGAAAACGCAGCCCATCACATGCCAGGGAGAAAAACTAGAATTAGTTGATAGCTTCTATTACCTTGGCAACCAAGTCAGTAGCGGGGGTGGATGCTCTGAGAGCATAGCTGCCAGAATAAGAATAGGTTGGGCAAAGTTCAGAGAGCTCCTACCTCTGTGGGTAACAAAGAGCCTCTCACTCAGAGTGAAAGGTAGACTATATGATGCTTGTGTGTGAACAGCCATGCTTCACGGTAGTGAAACATGGTCTGTGACTGCTAAGGACAGGCGTAAACTTGATAGAAATGAAATTAGTATGCTTCGCTGGAACGTCAGTGTAATGTCAGTGTGCATGCATGACAGAGTGTAAGTGTCCTAAGAGAAAAGTTGGACATAAGAAACATCAGATGTGGTGTGCGCCGAGAGAGATGACTGCTCTGGTATGGTCATGAGATGTGTATGGATGAGGACAGTTGTGTGAAGAAGTGTCACACCCTACCCTAACAGTGCAGGGAACCTGTGGAAGAGGTAGACCCAGGAAGACCTAGGATGAGGTGGTGAAGCATGACCTTTGAACGTTGGGCTTCACAGAGGCAATGACAAGCAATCGAGACCTTTGGAGATATGCCATACTTGAGAAGACACAGCAAGCCAAGTGAGATCATAGTTGTGGCCGATGCCAGTGTTGCATAACTGACTCGTTTAAAAGCACCCTCAATCGTTGGGCAAAATGCCATGCTTGTGAAGACCTGTTGAACCAAATGAAATTGATGCTGTAGCTGATGCCAGTGCCAGTCTCACATAAAAAGTATCATTTGAGTGTGGCCAATGCCAGTGCCGCCTGACTGGCACCTGTGCCTGTGACATGTAAAAAACACCATTTGAGTGTGGCCGATGCCAGTGCTGTCTGACTGGTACCTATGCCGGTGGCATGTAAAAAGCACCATTGGAGCGTGGCTGATGCCAGTACCACCTTCCTGTACTGTCATCAGCACCTTCTCTCCCACCACCCTGACCATATGTATCATTCATCACCCCTCTATTATTACTACATTCACCCCCTGAACTTTCCCAATCTATAGTCATCACCTACTCTCCCCAACCTTCCATCCAACTCATATTTATCATTGATCCACCTTTGTTCATTGTTCTGTATATTTGCCCCCTCCCCTACTCTCTCTCTCTAACTGCTCCTCACTCTCTTCATAGTCTCTTGCAAACACTATCCAACTACCCTTCTTGTTCTTCTGTCCCCTCATCTTCTACCATAGCCCTATTCAGACAACAAGGACCTTAGTGTTGCAAGCTACATGGGGACCTCCCCAGTGCTGGTGCCATGAAAAAAACGCCTAGTAGGCTTAGACTCTATATGGTGTTAGGAAGAGCATTCAGCTGGAGAACCCTGCCACAGTAAACATTGAACACAATGTAGTACTCTGGCTCACTGGATTCTATCAAACTGTCCAACTCATGCCATCATGGAAGACAGACATTAAAAGATAATATAGACTGTTCCTCTCACTCAGAGTAAAAGGCAGACTGTATGATTCATGCGTACGAACAGCCATGCTACATGGCAGTGAAATATGGGCTGTAACTGCTGAGGACATACGTAAGCTCGCAAGGAATGAAGCCAGTATGCTCCGTTGGATGTGTAATGTCAATGTGAATACCCGTCAGAGTGTAAGTATCTTGAGAGAAAAGCTGAACATTAGAAGCATCAGTTGTGGTGTGCAAGAGAGACGATTGCGCTGGTATGGACATGTGGTGAGAATGGATGAGGATAGCTGCGTGAAAAAGTGCCACACCCTAACAGTTGAGGGAACCCGTGGAAGAGGTAGGCCCAGGAAGACCTGGGCTGAGGTGGTGAGGCAAGACCTTCGTACATTGGGCCTCACCGAGGCGATGACTACTGACCGAGACCTTTGGAAATGTGCTGTGCGTGAGAAGACCCGGCAAGCCAAGTAAGATCGTTGCCAGTGCCCCTGGACTGGCTCTTGTGCGGGTGGCACATGAGATGCACCATTTTGAGCGTGGCCGTTGCCAGTACCGCCTGACTGGCTCCCGTAGGATTTTCGAGTGAGATCGTTGCCGGTGCCCCTGGACTGGCTTGTGCGGGTGGCACATAAAAGACACCATTTCGAGCGTGGCCGTTTTCGTGCGGGTGACACGTAAAAGCACCCACTACACTCTCTGAGTGGTTGGCGTTAGGAAGGGCATCCAGCTGTAGAAACTCTGCCAAATTAGATTGGAGCCTGGTGTTGCCATCCGGTTTTACAAGTCCTCAGTCAAATCGTCCAACCCATGCTAGCATGGAAAGCGGACGTTAAACGATGATGATGATGATGATGATGCTAAATGTTATCAATTAGTTATTGTTATCAAAGTGATTCCATCCAAAAGTGATCACAAAAAGCAACTTCCACTATCTCTCTGTATATCATCATCATCATCATCATCATCATCATCCTCATGACTATTTAGCATCTGTTGTCTATGCTGGCATGGGTTGGCGGTTTGACCAGGGCTGGTAAGCTGGAAGGCTGTACCAGACTCCAGTCTGATTTGGTATGGTTTCCACAGTTGGATAACTTTTCTAATGCCAACCACTCCAAGAGTGTAATGGGTGCTTTTACATGCTATCGGCATGGGTGCCAGTTACATGATACCAGCATCAGCCACAATTACAATTTCACTTGGCTTAACAGGTCTTCTCAAGCATAGCAGATCACTAAAGGTCTCAGTCCTAGTCATTGCCTCTGTGAGGCCCAAAGTTTGAAGATCATGCTTTTCCACCTCATGCCATGTCTTCCTGGGTAGAATGATTAAGAGAAGATTTATTGATATGTTATGTGTTTCTGTGTGTGCATCGTGTATACAGAATAATAGACAGGCTATCATGAGGACAAAATGTGTGTGTGTGTGTGTGTGTGTGTGAGAGACCATAGATCTAGAGAAGTACTGTAGAAGGAAACATGATGATTGATAAAAAAGAAAAAAGCTTCTTCATATAACAAACAATAATGTACTAGCTAGAAGCTAACTATGCTGGGGGAAGTTTTAGAATGGTACAAATCAACAGAAACATTGGGTATTTTTAAAGAAACAACAAGACAAAATGAAACAAAAACACTTCTCAATAAATACTGAAGGAAGAAAAAAATTAGGGGAAACCTCACCTTGGCCAAATTCTTGCAAGACTGAACAGAGAAAAGTGACATAATATAGAAACCTCCAAAACCTCGTAACAAGTTCAAAAGTTCTGAACTAAATAAAGTCTTTTAAAAATAAGATAATAAAACAAGAGGCAATGTCAATTGTAGAAAATGGAATAAACATAAAGAAACAAACTGCTACATCACAGTTGCCTAGATTTTGCAAAATCAGAATATATCCAGAGATAGCCTGCTTGGTAGATATATCTATTGAGCAATAAAGGTGACACTTCAACAAGAAAACTAAAAATAAATATTCTAAGCACTTGTTGAACCTAGTGACAATGACTTGACTGCAATAATCTGGGAAGATGAGATTAAAGCAAATCAAGCTGATATCATTATCAAAATAAAAAGACGTAAGCACACTGGTAGATATAGTGATCCGGTGGACATTGAAATTAGACACTGAGGGAAAATGGCTGTAACTTTTTTATTTTTTAATTTTGACGATTTTCGTTTTCGATAATGTGTTCTATATGTCACGGTCATGCGATTCCCCCTAAAAATAAATTTGGGACCACCCCTTTTTTTTTTTTTTTTTTTTGGCGATTTTCATTTTTGACATTGTGTTCTACATGTTCAGGTCGTACGAATAGCCTTCTCGCAACTTAGATGTGAAAATGAAAGGCTTACATTTATATTGAAACAGAAAAAGGATCATATGTGGAGTCCCCACCACGAAACTTGATATGCTAGAAATAACAGCTAAACGCGGACAATCCAAATCTTGCATTGGTCCAGATGGACTATATGTAAATAAATATGAAGGAAAAAATGCGCTTTGACAAACGGGGTTAGGGTTAGGGTTAGGGTCGGGGTTAGGGTTAGGTTTTGAGTTAGGGATAGGGTAAACCTAACCCTAACCCTAACCCTGACCCTAACCCTAACCAGATTTGGCTGTTATTTCTAGCATGTAAATAGCCTGCTTGGTGACGGGGGGAATTGAAATTTTTCAAACAATTTTTTTTCAGAATCGGAATCTCCATAGCCTAAAACGTGGGATTCCGTAAAAAAAAAATAATAAATAAGTGGGGGAAAGGTTCAGATTACATATAGTCCATCTGGACCAATGCAAGATTTGGATTGTCCGCGTTTAGCTGTTATTTCTAGCATATCAAGTGTGGGGTGGGGGGGGGAAGGGGGGGGTCAAAATTTTTTTTAGGGGGAATCGCATGACCGTGACATATAGAACACATTATCGAAAACGAAAATCGCCAAAATTAAAAAAGTTACAGCCATTTCCCCTCAGTGTCTAATTCCAATGTCCACCAGTGTTCCTTTTCAATCAAAACATCACCAAAAAAATTCAGACCTTGTGCCAGTAATAAAGAATAATGAATGTTGTATTAAGCAAGAGAACGCATACCCTTAGGGTACGGAAGAGAAATTACAAGATACATGTGATTTATAAAAAGATTGGAATTTTCAAGTTATCACAACCTACTACTTTTCGAAACAGCATCCTCGCAATTAATATATATATATGGTTTTTATATAATCAAATATGTTGTTTGGAAGTCTTTACTTCAAATAATTAATGACTATGTCTTCTATTTTAAACTATATTCTTCACAAGGGGTACGCCAAAACAGCCGAACATGAAGGATATGTTGGAAGGAAAAGTTTGATAATCCCAGCATTAGCCAATATAATTCCTGATACGAAACACACGCTCACAAAAGAAAAAGGAAGGCCTCAATGGCCGGAATTCTTTTGATGTTAGGTCTGTTCGATCAACGATGACTTGCACTAAACAACTTTACGTATCATAAAAGTAACCCAATTATGTATATTACACAATTCAAAAAGTGCATATCCTACATATTAACCTTTGATAAAATAACTCTTCTGATACATCGCATATCCCTACAACTTGTTTTCAATTAATAATGGTTTCTAAATTTAGGAACAAGACCTGAAATTTTGAGTGGAGGGAGTTAGTCGATACAATCAACCGAAGTACCTGAGTACTGTGTGTGTGTGTGTGTGTGTGTGTGTGTGTGTATATAGATATATATATATATATATATATATATATATATATATATATATATATATATATATATATATATATATATATATATATATATATATATATATATATATATATATATATATATATATATATATATATGTGTGTGTGTGTGTGTGTGTGTGTGTTTATGTACACACACAGGTACCGAATGGCAGAATTAGTGTTGTACAAAATGCCTTGAAGTATTTTTACAGTACTTTGCGTTGCAAGTTCAAGTCACGCCGTGGTTAACTTTGCTTTTCGAGTTCCGGGGATGGGTAAAGAACCATTCAAGTACTGGAGAAATTCCTTCTTTTTCTCACCTATTCAGAATGGACTAGTGTGAGATGGTCATGTGGGGCAACTCGCAGTATTCAGCCTCTAAGAAAAGGAGATGGGTTAAGCAAAAGGTTATAAACTTCATACTACAATTAACTATATATAAAATTAAAAAAATAAAGGCAGAAGGCATGGACTAGCACGTTTTGGGTGGCGCGAAACGATATCAAGTAAAGAAAGAAAGGAAAATACATCGATGTGTATCCGTCTCTTATACTAGAATCTCTGTAGGAGTACATCTATATATGCGCTTTTGAATGAGAGTGTGTCTGCTACCTTTTAACTAAAGAAACCTTCTCGCCCCTCATACCTCACTCCATATATTTAACTGTCCAATTCAGCTGTCAGTGCAAACAACATTATATCACGAGACACCTTTCCTTGTTTCATTACAACTGGCTTAATTTTATATCTATGCACACACACACACGTACACACACATACGCACACACACGTACACACACATACGCACGCACACACACACACACACACACGTACACACACATACGCACACAAACATTCAGCCAGTAGAATCATTCGCTGGCAAACTAAGCTCTAAGTTATTACCGAAAGCTGTTGCCTTTCTATTAAACAGTGATTTCCAACTTTTCTCCATACCACTGGCTCATTGTCAGTTCATCTCTTCATGATGACTAACAAAGGAAAACCTATTTTACCTCAAAATGGAGAGAAGAACGAGAAAAAGAAGGAAAATTTAGTCTTCGCAAACGGACAGGTAAACTGCATTTTGTTTTCGCTATCTAAGGAAATTCTCTCTCTCTCTCTCTCTCTTTCACACATCATAAACTAAGAACCAACAAGAGATCTCCTCGCCGTTACATGGCTCGCTAGAATTAACAGTCACATCTTCAAAATAAAGGAAGGTATATTAGATAATGCAACGAAGATATACTGTTTCAAACAGGTGGGTTAGTCATGACTAGACTGCCTTTGATCATAGGTCGGCAGAATCCAGGCTGGCCTGGATCTAATTGTTATTAAAGTCGATATTCCATATTCTAGTCGTTCAATCAACTAAATTGCTCGTGTACTTTATTGACACTAAGTATTTCATTGACACTTTGTACTCTAAACTCAATCTTCAGTCAGAATTAGTGTGATAGTGTATGACAAGGTTAGCCCTTTCAATTACAGTTCATCGTGCTAACTTTCTCACAATTTCTGTCCGCCCAATTTCACTGACAAGCTTTTGTGTTGACGAAGTTTATTGTAGAAGGCATTTGCTAAAACAGCTTCCCCCCCCCATTTCTTTAACTTTTATTGTTGTTTTTCATCTTGTGAGAAAATAAACGTCACGTTTACGTACGTATGTTACATACATACATACATACATACATACCTGTCTGCCTAAATACAGACACACACACATAACACTGACTACCTGTTGAGTTGTACTTTACCAGTAATTTTGATGTATCGAATTTAAAAGTGACGAAATGTAGTCACTGACTTATTGCAGATTTTATCCTATTATTACGTAAACACAACTACAATGAGTCGGAAAAGTAGAAGTTCGCATTGTGAATAAGTTTGTTTACATTGAAAATTTCTTTTGTTCAGTATCCTTACTGTAATTTAAACAAAAATGAAGAGAAATAACTCGGAGCGGCCAGTGACATGTACTTTATATGTAACCAGTGCCGGATTTACCATTGTACTTAAGCACACAGCCCCGTTTCACCAGGTGTTTGAGTGGGGGGGGGGCATCTTCCCGTCCAAAATAAGATGAATTTCCTGAGCATGTATCATAACTTAATTAGCATAGGGCCTCATTTGTCCTAAATCCTGAACTTCATGTAACATAGATAAATACAGGTATATCAAATACCTTACTTCATCCTTCACAAAATCATCCTGCAGACACTCCAATCCCTTAATTTCCATTGTTCCAGCTAGAATACTGAACTTCTCTTAAAGTATTATAAATTAATCTTTTTTATGTGTTTTATTATGATAACTGAATAATAGAAACTTGACAAAGGATAATAATAATAGATAATGAACGAATAAAATCCAGAAACTGAGAAGTAGGTATACGTCGTACCCCAACATATCCTCTCTATTTCCAACATTGCTCCATTGTACACACGCACACACACATGTACACACCTACACAAGTGTGCCCCACCACCACCACCACCAAATTTGTTCTTCGTAACTTTTAGAAAACTGAATATTTTGTAATGAAATTTTCTTCGAGTAGATTCCAGTTATGTTGAAATTTGTTGCGAAAGTTTTTTTTCCTTGGATGAAGGACATAAGTTTCTGAAAATCGATTTTGTTTCCTCGTAACTTTCAGAAAAATGAGTATTTTTTAAATAAAATTTTCTACAAATACCTTTCTGACGTGTAGATTACGATAATATCGAAATGTAATGTAAGACAAAAATTGGTGGGCACACATACATACAAAATTACATACATTACATATATATCTGCAATATGAAACTTGAAATTTTGGGAAATTTGTAGTATCCAGTTTTCTGAAAGTTTTGAGGAAACAAAGTTGGTGGGGATGTTACACTTGTGTACGTATGCTTATATATAGTGTAAAGAGAACAGAATAAGAATATAAGGACTGACAAAGATATTAAATAGAAAAAAATGGTTAATGTTGACATTATTACCCGGAAACAAAATCGAAAATAAAATAGGGCAACGTGTAGGTGTAGGAAACGAATATGAAAACAAAAATTCCAGGAAAGCAACGGGGGTGGGGGCGGAGAAAGACCTTCGGAAAATTCACAAGATTAACAAGATCTGAGTTTTTCCCTCGTAACTTTGAGGAAAATATAATCTTTTTGAAATCACAAATTAGGCTTTTCCTCAGGAACTTAGATGCTAAATATCTCTTTGAAGGGTTCGGGTCCTTACTTCTACTATATATATATATATATATACACACACACACACATCTGTCTGTCTGTCTGTCTGTCTGCCTGCCTAATTTGTGATTTCAAAAGGAATATATTTTCCTCAAAGTTGCGAGGGAACAATTCGGATCTTGTGAATTTTCCGAAGTCCTCTCCCACCCCCGTTGCTTTCCATGCATTTTTGTTTTCAGATTCGTTTCCTACGTGGGTGTGAAGTAGAAAGATATCCATTTTCCTCAAAGTTACGAGGAAAAAACATTGGATCTTTGTGAATTTTTCGAAATCCTCTCCTCACCCCCTCGGAAAAGATTTCCCCCACAAATTTCTTTATAATCGTAATCTATACCGTTTGAAATATATTTATATAAAATTTCATTAAAAAAATCCCATTTTCCTAAAAGTTACGAGGGAAAAAACATCAGATCTTGTGAATTTTCTGAAGGCTTTTCTCCATCCACCACTCACCGTTGCTTTCCCGGAATTTTTGTTTTCATATTCGTTTCCTTCACCTTTTGTTACACCTACTGCACTATTTTATTTTCGATTTCGTTTCTGGGTAATAATGTCAATATTAACTGAAAAATATATAACAACAAAAAAATATGTGTAATTAGATATATTAAAGAAATAGAATTTTCAATAGAACTATTCTCAGCCAAAATCCAGTGATACTTGTTTGTGTTGCCCATTACATCTACAATAGCAGCTTTCAATGAGCTGTCAGTATTGAGACTGCTGGCTAATAATTCTCTCAGTCACACCTCAGATATAGTAGTCCTATGAGTTCTGATCAAGAAGACTAAGAGGCCACATAAAAATTTGTGGTCAGCACCTCCTGGGTCATGAGAGCCATGCAGAAGGAAATAGAGTTCTACCAAAACACATAGTCTTTTTTGGATCACTCCTCAACCCAAGACTTGACCATCAGGTGTAACATCTTGATATGGGTGGTGGCATTAATTCTGAGGTCCTGCAGGAAGAAGTGAGGTGGCATGACATGGCTATTGTCTCTCATGACACTGAGGCTCATCTGAGACAACAGGAACTTGGTTTGTATCACCATGGGTTCTTCTGTAAGGTCCACGTATAGCCATCTGTCATTCTTCTTGTTCACATTCTGGTTCTGGTTATTCTCATTGAAGAAAAGCCAGGGCATGAAAAGATGTTTGGCGTGCTTGAGTTTATCTAACAAGCAATTTCATGGTTCCTATAGGACACAAACTGCCCTCATCATATAGAAGTTGTACTTGATATACTTGTGCATCACACATCTGAGAGTGTTGCTCATATTGAGCTGCTTAGTGATGGCTTTTATTGACTGAGTTCTCACTGATGATGTGGACCTACAGGACAAAGTCATCCATCTTGATGACATCTGATCCCTGAGAATGCTTCTTTCTCTTGGCTACTGTTGACACATATCTGCCAGAAGCCTCCAGTTTTTTCCTGACCTTGAACATGAAGAATTTAGTCATGTTCAAGAAGTTGGTTGCTTCCTTGTCCCTGTGGTTGTTGGCCAAAGCCATGATTATGGTATGCCTTTTCAATTTCTGTGTTGAGCATGGCCGTTGCCAGTACCACCTGACTGGCCCTCATTTATTTTAATCGATTTAAATTTCCTTTCTATTTGAAAATTAGTTATGAAACACGTGTAGTCATTTTACTATCTTTATCTTATGATATTTACTTTGTTTTATATTATACTCATTTATTGTGCTTTTAATTATTAATTTTTCTATATGTGATAGTGGATTTTCATCGATGAGTTCTTGAAACTTGGTTTTTTTCCCTACCGCCTGACTGGCTCCCGTAGGATTTTCGAGTGAGATCATTGCCAGTGCCCCTGGACTGGCTTGTGCGGGTGGCACATAAAAGACACCATTTCGAGCGTGGCCGTTTTCGTGCGGGTGACACGTAAAAGCACCCACTACACTCTCTGAGTGGTTGGCGTTAGGAAGGGCATCCAGCTGTAGAAACTCTGCCAAATTAGATTGGAGCCTGGTGTTGCCATCCGGTTTCACCAGTCCTCAGTCAAATCGTCCAACCCATGCTAGCATGGAAAGCGGACGTTAAACGATGATGATGATGATGATGATATATATACTTTATTTAAAAGCAGCAGAAATATAACAAAAAAACCGTTACTCTGAGTTTCACGTTCCCGTTCATCGGACAGTTTTGTTATAACAAAACTGTCTGATGAACGGGAACGTGAAACTCAGAGTAACGGTTTTTTTGTTATATTTCTGCTGCTTTTAAATAAAGCATATTACTCTATCTCTGGTATTTGAGTACTCTTTTTTCCACCTTGTTGCACATTTCATGTGCTTACTCCGGTATATATATATATATATATATATATATATATATATATAAATATACATTATTGTATGTAATGTGTATATATTCATGTATGTGTTTGTATATATATTTTGAGACAATCAGGTAGTTAGGATTTTGGATAATTATTTAGCACTTTCATCTCTTATTGAGAGATTCATCATGAATGATTTATTTACAGAAAATTCATACCATGTGTGTGTGTGCGTGTGTGTGTGTGAGTTAGCTGAAAAAAATCTGGAGTCAAATTCAGATTTTTTCAACTAACTCACACATATATAAAAAGCATGAATTTTCTGTAAATAAATCATTTATGATGAATCTCTCAAAAAGAGATGACAACACTAAATTATCATCCAAAATCTTGTCAACTTCCTTATTCTTAATATGTATGTATGTGCGTACATACATGCATACATACTTACATACATACATCAATCAATCAATCTACTTTTTACTCTTCTCATTCTATAACATATTTGACTGAAAAAAAGAAGAGAGAGATAGTGAGAACTCCACAGCTTAGAAATCTGGACCAAATACTACAAGGTATTGTATCTGATGCCTTGGTGACCCTGCTATAATTTCAGTATTTAAAGATCAACTTTAAATCAATATATCTCAGTTCAGAAAAAAAAATTTAATTAATTGAAATAATAACTATTTGAATCAACACATTTCTGCTTACAAAGAACTAGTCTATGTGTTCTGGCAGCATAGAATTCTGGAGTTCTGGACAATGTTCTCTCTCTCTCTCTCTCTCTCTCTCTCTCTCTCTCTCTCTCTCTCTCTCTCTACTGTGGGTGTGGGTGTGCACAGTAATTTGCAAAGTTTGTCTTTCTTTGGAAAAAATGTGTGTATCCATGCAAATAACCATCTATTTAAAAAATTCAATATCATCTTGAAGACCATGTTTGTGCCCTTTTTCTCCTCTTTATGCACAAGCTGTAAAATATGTGCACATGTTGTGTAGAATTCATTTTTCACATGTCACAATGCAATCAAGAAATAGATACTTTAAAGAAGTGAGAGTAGACTGCATGGCAGTGGTTTTGTTTTTTGGGGTTTTGTTTTTGGTCCATGCAGTTTCCATTTGTCAAGGTTGTTTTTTTTTTCTTTTTTTTTTTTTACCTTTCCAATGCAGTACAAGTGTCAGTAATCCATTGTTGCATTGTGTTCAGGTCTGATTGCAAGAAAGTTCTGTGACATATTGGATGTTCTTTTTATCTCAAGGTACAGCTTGGTGGCATCTGTATATTTCAGCACTGTAACATTCTTCAATTTGGCATCTCTGTCATTAATATATTTGCAACAAGAGGAATCCATGAACAGATCCCTATGTTACACCAGATGTCATCTCCAACAGTGAAATACTTCAACCAGTTAGTTATAAAGACCATCTTTCACACTCATTGCAGAGTTTTTGTCATTAGTCATTTATGGCACAGAATTGAATTCTTTAGCAAAGTCATCCACCAACCCGCATCAGTTATTCAGGTGATGTCTTCAAAAAACTTCAATGAGTGGGCCACAGCGGCTGGAGTTAGGGATAAATGCAAATTGTGAGGGTCAACTAAGACTGTGACAGATTCAGAAATTTCAAATTGTCTCTCTGACATAGGACTCCATCTGTTTGGCAATGCAGCTTGTAAGACTGACTGGATGGTAATTGGCAGGTGATGTGTAATCTCCTTTTTTGGACAGGGGAATGACACTGGCAATTTTCCACAGCTCTGGGATTACACAGAACTGGAAGAAGAATGAAAGCTAATAAGGAAAGTCATTAGAAGTGAAACTATTAACAAAATTCTGTAGACTAAAATCTGCACTTAGTAAGCAACAATAAATATTATTTTACATTTTGATTCACATATGTTAAATCGTTGTATATCTTCAATGTTAGAAACAAGCGGAATATTTTGCTTCTGACAAATACTGATATTACTTCATTAGAATTTCTTTTTTTCTTCTTCAAAAACATCAATCTCTGTAAAAATAATTTTTCAACAAATTTTTCAATTTGTATATTTCTCTTACAATAGCATTTATTTTTTTAATGTCAAACATTTAGTGTTGAAAATGTGGAATATTTCTTGTGGCCCTAGTTATCAATGAACTATATACTTATATTGCTTGCTGCTGTTTAGTGTTAAATACAATTAAAAGAAACATTATATTTGATACAGCAGTTGGGTTTGACCTGAAAGAAAACTGAAATTTTAATCTTTTATTCTACAATCCACTTTTGTTGTCTTATTAACATCTTGTCTCAGAATGAAAGAGTTGAGGGATTATGCTTAGGGCATCTGTTGGCCTTAATCTGGCCTTGATTTGTGTGTGTGTGTGTGTGTGTGTTTAACTACATATTTTTGTTGATATATAGATTAGTATATGTGTACATTAGAAGAATATTTTCATATATATATATTCACTTACACACATACACACACACGCTCACACACACTTATCATCATCATCATCATCATCCATTTTCCATGCTGGCATGGGTTGAACAGTTTAATGGCAGGAGCTGTACTAGACCCCATATTTCTTTTCTTTTACTTTACTAGTTTCAGTCAGAGGCCGAGGCCATGCTTGGGCACCACCTTTAGCGTGATTAGTTTTCTTTCTGGAATTGTTTCTAGTGAAATAGTGAATTGGATTGAGCTGCTCCCTTTTCTTTCCTGCTACAAAGTTCAGACTGGATAGGTTTAGGTGTCATCTATGTGAAATCATGATTTTAGTTACTTTTGAGATGTTGGGATGATCAGCATATATAAAAAATGTCTAATAGAGCTGTTACATACAGTTATAGGTCCAAGAGTGTTCCTACTCAGAATTGTTTGAATGTTTTTAAAGGGTACCAGTGTTTGAAAAATCTTTATCTATCTCCCTTAATAAGTTGTATAACCACTCTCTTTACTTTTAATCAAAAGGCTTTAAAAAGATTAAGTTGATCATATCTTTATTTTGACTGTTTGAGTAGCTTTTAGCTGTAGTACTGTCTGAGCTGTACGAGTCAGCCTGTATCTAGTTTACCAACTGGCAATTCATTCTCCTTAAAGAACATAATCATTTTCTCTTTGATAATTTTACACCATGACTTTGCTGATATTTCAAATTATCTTAGAAGCTTGCTGTGTCCAAGAATGCTTTAGAAGAGTATCTCAAGTGGTTTGATTGGCTTATCTTTCACCCAAGTTTTCATTCTAAGTCTCAACTTCAGCTGGCTGCTGAAAAGTCACACTCACCTTCTGAGCTCACAAGTGAATAATGTCCATAAAAACATAAAGTCACTCATGTAAAAGTTCAGCATGTTTTGACAGACATTGTACCCAATGAGGACTATTAGAAGACAGAGTAAGGTTGATGGGTATCCTGAAAGAGTGACTTTGATGGACCTCCTTAAGATAGCTTTGCAGTTACTTAAACAGTTTCCTACAGTTCCACTGATTTCAGTTTCTTGCAAATTCTGTTGTAATAGATTGTTCTTCAGTGTTCTTTAAATGTTAAGGACTAACATGTATTTCCTTATCCATGTCTGAGTGATTGTTCCATATCTGAGAAAGGATAGTGGGACCTGTTGTACTCTAGTATTGTCAGAAGCCAAATTGTCATCAAGAAATGAGTCCATTTTTCAGCAGTTATTTACTGATTACTGATTCCATTACTTTACTTGTGACTATTAAGTAAAAGATTAAAGAGTTAGATGGGTGCTGATGGAAGGGCAAAAACCCCTGAAATATGGCATATATGCCCATTACCTTTTTCATCTTTGATCTCAATGTTTGTTTACATCTCACGTCTCGAATACAAAATGTTGGGATCCTTGTGATTTGACGGGCCACACTTGTTTTCTTAAAGAAACACTTTCAAACTTGGGACACTGGTAGAATGTGTCATACAAAACAACTTTTTCTCTTAGCCTTCTTAACAAAAAAATGTACATCGCAAGTTATTTCATGTTATAGTTGTCGTATTTCTGTAATTTCAACCAATCACTGACGTCTATTCAGCTGAATACAGTCAGTGCTGGCCCGTCATAAAAATGTTATTCCCTGTGACATATTTCATCCGGTTTAATCGTAATTTATACGTATATATTGTTTATATAATAAATTACGCTGTGGGTATCTGTGTATGTATATTTTTCCCATAACCTCACTCATAACCCTAACCCTAACCCTAACCCCAACCCTAACCCTAACTCTAAAACCCAAACCCTAACCCTAAACTAGAGTTTGATTTGAAGAAGATTTGGCTGCTATTTCTAGGAAATGAAGCACTTGGTGGAGGTGCATTAATAATTCTGGTAGCTCCAATAACAAGTGCAGGCAATATTCAGGTATTTTGATGGCTTTTTCCCCTTTGTTTACGAACAGTCTAGTTAATCGGTAATGTCAGAACTAACGGGGATTAATACCATATACACCGTCACAGCAGTTACTGTATTCAACTGAATAGACGTCAGGGATTAGTTGAAATTATCGAAATAAGACAATTTTTAACGTGAAATAACTTTGAATACAAAATTTATTATCTGTTCTATACCACAAAATATACAAGTATACGAAGTTTGAAAGTGTTTCGGTACCAAAAACACTACATAAAAAAATGTTGCCCGTCAAATCACAAAGGTCCAAATGTTGTAACAAAAATCAGTACTAGCTATAATTTCTGTAGAATATCTGTAGAGATAACCTTAACAAGTGATCTCAAGTAAAGTTATGTGTTAGTCCTTTAGGGCTCTTCTTTAAAATCCACCTTATGTATAGATGTCACAGGAAATATAGGTTTGAACGTGCGCTGTAAGGCAGCACTTAAATAGGTGACATGAGAAACTAACCCATCCTTGCTATACTTCTTCAGGACTTTGGTTGCTGTATGACCAGAATTGGTGGGTTTTGTTGGCTTGTATTTATGATGTCTTTTAAGTTGAAAATTATACCTTATTATGTTGCCTGGTGTTGGTGGGGGATCCTTTTTACAATTACTTTTGTAGATTTTTCCTTTTGTTGCTAAGTATGCAGGATCAGGGATTGAGATGGGAGTGTCCTGTTCTAGAAGAAAGAGAGAGGGGAGAAGAGAGAGAGAGAGAGAGTTTACAATGCTCTACCAGTTTAGCTGCTAATATTGTTATTTATCAAATCTATCTTCATTCTGGTATTCTTTTCTTTTCATCAGATTCTCTTCCTGTTTGTGGCTGTATCTTGCTTGTGTGACCTTTCATTTATTCTCTCTTTCAGTTGATGGCAGAGGAGATAATTCTTTCAGATTCTCCTGTGCTTGTCATTTGAAAGGATAAACCCATAACATTTTATATAGTTGCTATATCCCAAATGCATACCTTTTTTAGGGTCCTTCACCAGTCATTTAATTTAAAGTGTCATTTCATCTCCCAAAAGTTTGCTCTTTTGTAGTATCAACCCTTTCTGTTCATAGCATTGTAGGACATACGAGTTCACCTGCACTAAGGTGCCCAGGTATACTTGAGTTGTGGTAAGTGCAGATAAGTCTGTCACTCAAAGTCAAAAATAGTCTTCCCTTTTTAGTTATTAAGAATCTGCTGTAGTGTTCAATGGCCAGCAGTATCTATTGTTTGCTTCCCATGTCAGTCCTGATGATAGACATTGATGTCTCCTAAAAGCATAACATATAATGCTCCAAACTCACTCCTATGAAAGATTGGTCAGATAAGAAGCTTGTGAAAGCAGACAGCAATAGTGTACCCTGTAAGTACCATGTCCTTTGGACCTCTACTAGCTTTTGAGTATGTGAACTTCTGATACCCTAACTGAATCTTAATATCATTATATAAAGTAATTTGGATCCAATATCATCGCATAAACTAGTTTGGATCCATGATACACTCGGCTCTATCAGTCAAATCTCTATTGCATTTACTGTTGAAGGTTTTACTGAAGACATAAGTTTCAATGTCTGCCCATTTTAGATCTTAGACTATAAACATTCTTGTACCTAAGTGGTTATTTAGTCACAAGTCAATCCTGATTGAAGGGTTCATTTATGGTCAGATGCATTCCAGCTAAAACTATCCCATTTTGTTATATATTTACGACTACATTTTTCCAATGTGTCCTAGCCTGTTTAAGACACTGTTGTATGTAACCTGAAAGTGTTGCTTCTACTTATAGCAGGGCAAGGAACTATGTAGTAACTTTCTTGTTGACTCATCATTTAATGATTTGAAATGAGTGAAGGAGAAAAATTGAGGTAAATTCTTCTCCCTTTTCTAGTTTAGTGAAAGAAACAAAACTTAATATCAGGCAAAGTGATTTTTACAAAAGATCAGATTCACTACTCATAACATGTTCCCATTCAAGTTTTACTGTTTTGATTTTTCAATTATGTCCCCCTATTGTTCTTGACAAGAATTATCACTAGCACTAGTATTTTTTTACTTTTCATTAGAGTTGTAATTTTAGTTGATTTAAGTGTATATTTCTTTGCTGCATTATGTAAGTCTCTATCTACACTTAAAAACTTTTTTGATAACTGAAGAACATTGATAAAACACTTCATATGTAGGATTTCCGCTTCCCTTTCATATCTGATTCTAATTTTCCTTGTAATAATTGTATTACAAGTTAACCAAAGAGATAACAGTTTGACAGATCTATTCATGTAGATCATTCAATACCAAATTTATCAATTTTTTTTATTTGTTGGGGTTGGGGGTTTGTTTAATTTCTTATCATATCTCTCCTTTTCACATTATTCTCGTATAGTAGATATACATTTTAAAATATTTGCTCTATGGACACATTGTATATTATGGCCAGAAAAAAGATGGAATGGTCATGAGTGGAATGTCTTTGATCATAATTCTGCTTAATTAGGACCAATTAGGGACTAACCAACAACATTTATAGTCACCATTTATTAATAAATGGGCCTCTTTGATATCACTTTTCCAGTTAGGAATAGCAGTCAAATCTCCTTCAAAATCTCAAATTTTTGTATTATCTAAAAAAAAAAAAAAAGGGGGGGGGGGTGGCATAATGTAGTTCTAGGTATAGTTTGTCTGAGTAAATGACAGGATAGCCATATCTTGAATACTTTTGAGAGGTGTGCTGGATTAGGGCTAAATAACAACTCAGTATTGCAGCAAGAGTGAGAAAAGGGTTGGAGAGAAGGGAAAACTAGCAGATGTTTGAAAGGCAGAAATGAGTAACAAAATGTCTCAAATTAGTGTTTATAACATTTAATATCATTTATATTAATATCTTTTTGGCAGGAAAATTTTGTGCACATCGATATATATGTATTTATATATATGTATTTATATATATGTTTGTATGTGTATGCATATGTATGCATGTGAGTGAAGGTGTTTATGCATAGTAGATGTAGGCATGGCTGTGTGGTATGAAGTTTGTTCCCCAATTGCATAGTCCCAGGTTCAGTCCCACCGTGTGATACCTTGAGCAAGTATCTTCTGCTATATTCCCAGTTTGACCAAAGCATTGAAAGTGGATTTGGAATCATTCAACCCATGCCAGCATTTCCTCTAGAGTGTCAAGTTTGTATTTTCTTTCTTGCTCTCAGTATTCCTACAGTCTATAGTTATTGACTTACAGTTGTTCAATCTAAATATCAGCTCATCATTTTCACTTGTCTCAGAAGGCCTGCAAGTTGTATGTGTGCAGTTCTTGTTCTCTTATTTAAACCATAAAAAAAGAAACATTGCAATCTGACACACTTTTGAATCTTTACACAAGTTGAACATGAATGAACCATGGATTAGGGTTGCATCAGTTGTTGTTTTCTACACAGAGCTGACATATTTTAAAAATTCACCTCTAAAAGATTAGTAAGTGTAAATCAGATTTAAGACTGTGTAAATGCTCTTAAGTTATTAGTCTATGGAAACAATTCAATTGTAATTAGAATGAATTACAAAATATCACATCAGCAGTATGTATCATTTGCTTATATCTTTTTTTTACTTCTTTCAGTATGGACTGCAACCATATTGGAGTAACAATGTTAAGACTTTGTTAAATATAGTGATTTCGGTAATTTTGTGTGATACTCTTTGTTTTATTAATCTCTTAAGGAGCAGTATTGATGTTGGGTACAAAGGGACATCACCAAAGTGCAAAAAAATACATAAACGCCTCAAAATATTTGTCAGATCACCGCTGATTCACTCATTGCTTTTTATACGCATATGCATACACACACACACACACACACATATATATATACATATATATATATATATATATATATATATATATATATATATATATATATATATATATATATACATCATCATCATCATTTAACATCCACCTTTCATACTGGCATGGGTGGGTTGGTTTGTCAGGAGTCAGCCAGGTAGAAACCTGTATCAGACTTCTGTGATTGTTTTGGCAGGATTTTTACAGCTGGATGTCCTTCCTAACACCAACCACTCAGCAGAGTGGACTTAGTGCTTTTTACATGGCACAAGCACAGGTGAGGTCAGTTTTGGCAAGGTGTTTTACAGCTGGATGCTCTTCCAAATGCCAACCACTTTACAGGCATCACCAAATACCTAGCAAGACAAAAAAATCTTTTGAGAGGGGAGGGAGCAAAGGAGGAGGTGATCTTGTGTCAGATGAAAGGTTGTAGTGAGACAGAGAGACAGAAGCACATGTCTTGCTGTAGAAGAGGTACAAGGTTACTTGGCTGGAGAGAGAGAGAGAGAGAGAGAATGAAGACAGAAACAGGTGTGCTGCTGCACATGGTTATCCAACCTGAGGGAAGTGTAGGAGAAGGAGAGAGAGACTGGGAGACAGCAGGATAGAGATGATGGCAAACTGCCAGGCATACTCACAAGGGATGGGAGATCAGAATATAAATGGGATGGTTGAGTAAAGGAAGAGAGAGATATTTATGGTGGCAAGTGCTAGTGCAGAGACTTGAGGTTTGAACATCATAATATAAGTGGTAGGATATTGCAAAAGAAATGTGATTAGAGAGTGTGGAGGAGGGGAAGTGAGTGGCGAGGGACTACTGGACAGCAATGATACAGAGAAACAGGGTTGTGGGGACAGGATTGGGGAGTGAAAGGTAGGCTTAGTGTATGAAGGAGGAAATGTGAGGAAGAGGAAAGATGCAGATTGGTGTGAAAAGTTTTCTTGTTACATGTGGGTGAAACACGCAGATCAGGGACTGGCAGATAGCAATGATACAGTAAGACAGGGCATGTGGGTGGAACACGCAGGTCGGGGGGGGGGCTAGCAAAGAGCAATGATACAGTGTGACAGGGCCAAGAGGACAGAATTGGGGAGTGGAAGGTAAGTATAGTGCATGAAGTGGAAATGCGAGGAAGAGAAGAGATATAGAGACGTAGTTTGGTTTGTTGTGGTAGGGTATGCGAGAAATTTTCTTGTTATTTGTGGGTGGGACATACAGCACTTCTAGAACTCAGTTTTACTGACATAAGTGGGTCTTCTCAAGAACCTCATATTGCCAGACATCTCTGTCCATTGTCATTTCCTCCATGAGGCCCAACATCCTGAGGCCGGTCCTTACTTCATCCCATGTCTTCCTGGGTCTCCCTCGTCCACAAGTACCATTCAATTTCAGTAATTGGCACTTCTTTATGCAGCTGTCCTCATTCATACACATCACATGCCCAAACCAACATAGTCTTCTCTCTTGAATGCTACATTTGATTCCTCTTATGCCCAACTTTTCTCTCAATACATTTACACTTTGTTGTACATATGCACTGATGTTTCCATTATTTTGTCCAACTCCTGTATCTACAAATGAAAATACGTAAAAATAGGATCAGTGAAGAAGAGTGACAAAAATTTAATATTCAATGCTTGAAATAACCTTGAACTCTGCTAAACTGAATATTCAGTAGAAAAGATTAATTTTGATGTTACACAAAACATAGTAGTTATAATGGATATATTACAATATAGTTGTTTAAGTGGTACCACTCTGAGTTGTCTCACATCATGCCTAAGGGACATTTTTACTATAGAATGTGGTCTATCTGGATATTTACTCCACATAATAATAATCAAACAAAATTTGTGCCAAATATTTCATTAATGATCATATCCTTTGCTGTGATGAAAAAAAAATTGTTACTCTTTTACTCTTTTACTTCTTTCAGTCATTTGACTGCGGCCATGCTGGAGCACTGCCTTTAGTCGAGCAAATCGACCCCAGGACTTATTCTTTGTAAGTCTAGTACTTATTCTATCGGTCTCTTTTGCCGAACCGCTAAGTTACGGGGACGTAAACATACCACCATTGATTGTCAAGCGATGTTGGGGGGACAAACACAGACACACAAACACACACACACACACACACACACACACACACACACACACACACATACATAAATACAACAGGCTTCTTTCCGTTTCCGTCTACCAAATCCACTCACAAGGCTTTGGTCGGCCCGAGGCTATAGCAGAAGACACTTGCCCAAGGTGCCATGCAGTGGGAATGAACCCGGAACCATGTGGTAGGTAAGCAAGCTACTTACCACACAGCCACTCCTGCATTAGGGGATTAATAAAATATACTTTGTATCACATCATCATCATCATCATCCTTTAACATCCATTTTCCATGCGGGTATGAGCTGGACAGTTTGGCCAGAGCTAGCAAGTAGGAGAGCTGCACCAGATTCCAGTCTGATTTGGCTTGGTTTCTACAGCTGAATGCCCTTCCTGTCACCAACTACTTTACAGTGCATACAGGGTGCTTTTAACATGGCACTAGCATGAGCAATTTTTATGTGATGCCCCCCCCCCCCCCCCCCCGAGTGCTTTTTATGTGGCATTGGCACAGGGCTCTTGCAGGTCAATCCTCTTCATCAGGAGTAGCATTAACATTTCTGCTGTGGAAGACAGGTCTTATTTACCTTTAAATTCTTTAATAATATACCACAAATAAATCATTTGCATTTTGTTTTTCACCACTTTCCAGCGAATATGATGAAGGTTTGATTGAAATATCTGACTGCAAATAACTCGCTTTTTAAGAATGTATTTTGGCATCCAGCCATGGTGCATGTATGCTCCTGCCACTTGATCCACACAATTTTCTTGATGATTCGCTATAAGATAGTGGTAACCACTGGCATTTTGTTTCTCATATGCTTACCATTCAGTTGAATGAATCACTGAATCAGTTTTGCATACCAGCATAGTGATGGTGGAGTGTGAAAGTGTTTCTGTCATACTCATAAAAATACTTCAATAGAGCATTGTTTGAAATCAAAAGCCTAAGACCCATCAGTTCTAGGTCCATCATTCCTCTTGTTTTGTACAAATGTGTCATTAACTTTAGACAGAGGAACCTGATCAATGTTTTCTATTCTTGCTGAAGGATATTTTTATTAACCAGAAAATCTTGCTGTATTTTTTTATTCCTTTGAATAGAGTAAACATCTGTACCAATTGTTTTACCTCATTCATACATGATCAGAAGCAAGGATTCCACACACTTCTCAGCACATATTATACAAGTCAGTTACTTGTATAATATGTATAATAATATATCAGATATTAATATACTTTCCCATTACAATCATTTGCATATTGATGGGTATTTCAATGACAATAAAAAGCACCAGTTCTAAAATTTCATACAAATTCTGATTGTAGTGTAATTTTTGTTGATGCCTATATAGTGGAAGAATGCATTTCTCTTCTCAACAGAACATGAAGTTTGGTTTCCTTTATGAGTATAGTGAAATAAAGAACTATATTCACCCCATATCTCATTTTAGAAGGACATTATTTTTAGTTCTTGTTGATCACTCTTTATATGATCAAGTTTGGTGAGAGCGTTTACTAATCCACTTTAGTAACTGTCAACTGAAGTTGATAGACTGTGCAATTACAGTACCATAGACTACAGACACTGCACTAGACCACATTATATAATAGCATTGTTGTTTATACATTACATGTGTATGGGGAGCAATTTTTCATTTAACTATCTATTATTAAAAACACACTTGTGCTTAACTTTCATCCTTTTTATAAAAGATTTTCATATTGTTATATGAATTTTTAAATTTTGTTTGGAATATTAATGTTCCTAAGTCCATTAACATTTTTAGATCCTTACAATCTTATCTTCTGCATGACATTGGTGTTTAAACCTGAGTCAGCTCTAATTAAGCAGACTAATGACCAAACATTGTCTAGCTATGACCATCATGTCTTTTCTCAGAGTACCTTGTACATTGCTATCCAGTTTGTCCCTTTTTTTTTTAAAGATGGTAGGGTGAAATTTGAGACTGAATGGCAACTATTTCTAACAAATTGAGTAACCACATTGACTAATTTGGATAAAGTTATTGTTGATCAAGCAAACCTATCGTAGCAATCTTTTTAGACAGCTAGGACTACAGTAGCTAGTGAATCCTTCTTTTAAGATAGTAGGTGGTAGTTTTAAAGAGATTTGGCTGCTATTCTAACAGTTCAAGTGAGCATGCAAAAGCTCCAATACTGGCTTGTCTGGATGGTGTATCTGACAGTGTCATTCATTATCAATGGGTTTGAACTTTTGACTTTTGACTCAAGCTTTCTTTCACCAGCCATGGACTAATCTCAGTTAGTTAGGAGGATGTATTATACTGTTCAATTTTGCTTTGTTTTGTACAATTACTATTGCTTTTATGATTAAGCTTCTATTTTTTGTGTATTCATTATTAGTATTTATTTTTTGTTTGCGTGAAAAATTCTATATACAGTGGTTGTGTTATCAACTGTTTCAATAATTGGTTTAGTCTTATGCTATGTGATTATAATGTGTTGTATAATTATATTTTATCTGACATCTGTTACTATGCTAGCATATATCAGACGAAATGTTGTGGTCAATGTATGGTGAGCCAATGAAATGAATATCTTACTTGTATTCCCAATTCAACTGCTGAAGTCATGAAGTTTACAACTTTCATTTAGACACAAATTTGTAGATAACAAGGATAAGCTGAACAAAATGTTCACAAAGTTGAATAAGTTAGTGTCCATGAGGAGCAGAGTAAAATCTATGTTTCAGACAGGATCCTTCATTTATTTAATAGATTTCATCTGAAATGTCTGTCTTATCCCATTCTTCACAACAAACAAATCTGACTTTGTTAACGTTTTATACTTACTATATAAAGCTATTTCAAGTTAAAACCAGTTCCGTCACAAGCTGATGGAAACCTGCCAGAGATACCATGTGATATAGTGCTACCTGCTCATGGCTGAGTGATTGGTCATTAAACTGGTCCCTTACTCAGTTTGCCCAGTGGATAGGGTGTGTGGGTGTTGAGTAGGATTGCTCAAATTGCTGGGATTACTATCAGACCTAGAGGAAAAGTTTCTGGTGTGGAAGCAAAGATTAGAATCGTAAGGCCTTAAAGTCAACCTAGCTAAAACCAAAGTCTTAATAAGTAGGAAGGCAGACAAACCACAGATCCCTTCAGGTAGATGGCCCTGCTTGATCTGTAGAAAAGGTGTAGGTAGAAACTCTATAAGATGTACCCAGTATAAGCTATGGACACATAAGAAGTGCAAAAATATCAAAGGAAGGCTAACTGGGAAGATAGTTTTTGTATGTGGCAAATGCTCAGGTACTATAAACACTGAAAGTGTGCAGAGAACAGCTTCTGTCACATTCCAGGGAGAAAAACTAGAAATAGTTGATAGCTTCTGTTACCTAGGGGACCAAGTCAGTTGCGGGGTTGGATGCTCTGAAAGTGTAGCTGCTAGAATAAGAATAGCCTGGGCAAAGTTCAAAGAGCTCCTACCACTGCTGATGACAAAGGTCCTCTTGCTCAGAGTAAAAGGTAGACTGTATGACGCATGTGTATGAACAGCCTTGTTACATGGAAGTGACACATGGGCTGTGACTGCGGAGGACATGCGTAAGCTTGCAAGGGATGAAGCCAGTATGCTCCGCTGGATGTGTAATGTCAGTGTGCATACACAACAGAGTGTAAGTGCCCTGAGAGAAAAGTTAGATTTAAGAAGCATCAGATGTAGTGTGCAAGAGAGACGACTGCACTGGTATGGTCATGTGTTGTGAATGGATGAGGACAGCTGTGTGAAAAAGTGTCACACCCTAACAGTTGAGGGAACCTGTGGAAGAGCTAGACCCAGGAAGACCTAGGATGAGGTGGTGAAGCATGACCTTTGAATATTGGGCCTTACCAAGGTAATGACTAGTGACCGAGACCTTTGGAGATGTGCTGTGCTTGAGAATGCCTGACAAGCCAAGTGAGACCATAACCCGTGGCATTGGGAAGGGCAAGTGGTTGGCATTGGGAAGGGCATCCAGCTGTAGAAACTTTGCCAGATTAGATTGGAGCCTGGTGCAACCTTCTGGCTCGCCAGTCCTCAGTCAAACTGTCCAATCCATGCCAGCATGGAAAGCGGATGTTAAACGATGATGATGATGATGATGATGATGATGGTGAATTCAAAGGAAGATAAACTCTTTGAATACCAATACCACCCATATCCTGGAGAAGAGGTGGGCACTACCAGAATTATCAAACCCAATTAAGCACTTGACTGAAAGTTATACCAATATTTAATTCTATGCCAGATTGGTTGAAAGTCCAAGACTGAAAAGGGCAGAAAAGACTGGTTGAGAAATTCAGGTGCCTCACTGACAGAAATGCTGCAGAATCGAATAGACTATATAATGGCACAAACATTCCCTTAGATTCTACTTGTTTAATTTCATAATCTGAAACATGTTTAGCAGCTTGTTAGTTAGTAGTTTGTTATCATCAGCATTTCTTTGTTAAGGGTGTTTCCAAGTTTTCTAAAACCTGGAAGCCAGTTTGGAGAAAGAATTGTGAGTTTAGTCCACACAGTGTTTGATTTTCAAAGCTCCTGAATCTTTGGCACAACTGTTTTTAAACAATAGTGAGCATGGTCTGTCTGTCTGCTGAGAGATTCCAGTGCCATAGTCTGTCGTGTTCCACTTTGAAACCTTCTCTATATATGACATGACCATCTGTAGGTAATATCTGTTCCAACTCAGAGTTGGAACAGATACTACAAGGCATCTCAGCCAACACTCTAAAATTTCAATGAGCCATTCTCCTGAACTGCTACTTTATTTATTGATCCCCAAAAGAATCAAAAGCAGAATGTACCTCAGTGAAATTTAAACCTAGAGTGCAGAACAGAAACAAATATGCTCTAGTAACTCTATCAGTTCACCACCATATATTGTATAAGTGTTAGCAAAATATCACAAATATAATCTAAGATTTACAAAAGTAGTCAGCAAACATTGAATATCATAGATGCATTTGTCTTTGTTACATATCTACATAAATTTATGTCAAATGGCTGACTAAATCAAATATGATTGCACCTGCTTTACTATTAAATATGAAAAGTTTGTTTTGTAAATATCCTGGAAGCAAAATGGTGGATTGATTAGTGTTCTAACAATACTTTCGTTAAAAAAAAAATTAATAAATAAATATTATGAAACATATCAATAAATGAATGCTTTCTATGTTAATCTATTTACTATTCTTCTCAACACCTGTATGTCAGTGTCCCATATGCCAGTTATCCATGTATCGATGTCACATATGCCAGTGAACTACAATAAGTCAATTTATGATTATTATCTTGTATCAGCTTATATCTCAGACAGGCACAACATGCTCAAATTGGAATTTAAAAAAATTTTAAAGTGCATGGTCAGGAATTTATATCTGGTGAGCTTTGAGCTTGAAACTAATGTCTAAGAGCTCTCTCTCTCTCTCTCTCTCTCTCTCTCTCTCTCTCTCTCCTCTCCTCTCTCTCTCTCCTCTCTCTCTCTCTCTTTCTCTCTCTCTCTCTCTCTCTCTCTCTCTCTCTCTCTCTCTCTCTCTCTCTCTCTCTCTCTCATGGGTCAGATAGAATTGCTCTAGGACTCATGCTTGGCTTCAATTTTGTATTTTACTTTCTTCCCTGTCTATCACTGTTATGTTGGGAAATATTGGTAGAATTGGTAAAATTTTTGTAGCATTGAGTTTATCATTATGTTGGATCTGAAAAATGTTTGGCGATGGGAAGAGGAGGATCTTCTACAAAGCTCTTTGGTTGGAGATGTATACTTACATTGAAGACTCAATTGGCATACAATTATGGTGTTTTGCGAAATTTGTGAACAATAAGAGTGACCTAGAAAGACATTTGCTAAGTATCCAGCTAGGGAATAACAAAAATGCATGGTTCTAAACTGGAAAAGAAAATAGAAAAAGTTGAGATGATTTTAGGAAATTGCTTCAAGAGAAGAAAAAAACCTTTACCAATGGAAAATATTGCTGGGCATTTAATTTCTGATTTCAACAGCAAAAATGATATAATTAATATAATAAAAAAATTCTCCCCCACCAAAAATAACCAAAGAGCTATTGATATGGCATCAAATATTACTGAACAGCATATCAAAGACATTAATTCTCCTCCAAGATATTCAGTTGCTTGTGATGAGTCATGTGATGTAAATAATGTTGGACAGATTGCATTTTATGTAGATTTATTTATTCTAAAGGTTCTCTGGAAGAACTGATTGAATTAACAAAAAAATGAGAGACAAGCGAGTGGCAAATATATTTGTTAGGCTGATTTCAATTGTTTGAAAGAGAAAGAAAATAAGCACTAAAAATTTAGTTTCAGTAGCAATAGAAGGGTTACCAAGCATGAAAAGGATAAAGAAGGGATTTGTGATTCTACTGATGACTTAATCAAAAATTGCTTTCTTTTCATTGTGTAATTCATCAAAACAGCACTCTGTACCCAAACTTTACTTCCCAAATGTAAGCAAGTTATGAATCTTGAATCAAAGTTGTAAATGAGATAATAGCAAAGAGGTCTAAGTTACTGTGCATTACTAAAAGCGATTAACTGTATTTATTCAGATTTATTGCTACATAATAACATCTAAGAATTTTCTAACGGTTACGTTCTGAAAGGATTTGCAGCTTACATAGACTACCTTTGGTAATTCTTCCAAACTTTTTGTGGTAATGCTAGTAGCTATCCTGAATTGGAAGATCCTGATTGGCTAGTAAAGTTACATTTCATGGTAGATTTGCTTAGCAAACATTTTCAAGGAAAAAGAAACACATCTCTTCAGTAATCGGAAGAACTTTGTAACATTTAAGCACAAATTGACAGAGCTTGTGAAAGTCCTTGAAAATAATATAAACTAGCTGATTTTTACCTCACTTATAAATTTCAGTGGAAGAAAAAAATTACATCAGTGCAAGTTATTTGTAACTAGCCATCAAAAACATAAAAAATAAATTTGATAAAAGGTTTACAGCTTTTCCAAAAGAAAAAAGTAGTTGTAGTGATCCTTCTAGTACCCATTGACACAGAAATATCAGAAATAAATCTATCAGTATTTTCAAAGATTAGTCAGTCTGATTTTGAGATCAAAATAGTTGGTATTATCTGATAAGGAATTGTGAGCATCAAAATTTTTTAAATATAAACTCAAATAAATCTACTGTTAGAAGGACAAACTTGCAGAAAATCATAACTTGATTGAAATTCAAACAATTCCAGAGTTTGGAATTCAATTCTGAATAATTATAAAAGCATAAAAAATTGATTTTCAGATCAACCTATTTCTGTGAATAAATCTTTTTGTAAATGAATTTAATCAAATCAATGTACCACACAAAATTGTCTGTAAAAAAATATAAGTTACTGGTGACTCAAACATTGAAACGATTTCAGATAAGATTCAAAACCAAAAATTACATTGAAAAATATAAAAAGTAATCTAAATTTATATTTCCTTGAAAATAATATTGTTTGTAATAAATAATATGACCTTACTATTCTTAGTTTATTTTCTTTTTCTTTTTTTTTCTACTTTTAATAGCTAAAAACTAAACTTTTCTATTTGGGTTGGAAAGGTTCCCATACATAACTTAAACAAGGCTAAATCAAAAAACTACACTCAATGTTAGTGATTTTGTTTTAATTAATAATACAACTAGGTCAATTATAATGCTCCATTGTAATCTTGTATCAGACAGAATTATAACAACAATTATAGCAACAACAATAATTGTTTGTTGTTATTTTTATTATTTTTATGTTTATAGTATTCTATTAATATATAACTGCATTTATGTACACTATGATTTGAAATTTCATTGTAGTGTTTAAGGAATTATTGTAGGTTGTTACATCATTGTAAATAACTTTACAGATATTTATTAGACCTAGTTGTGGGACGTTAACAACAGGCCTTCAGTTGAATTTGTTAATATCTCTGTGGTAAATAAGAAGGAACGGAAGATTTAGTGTTAGTAGTTGTTGCCATTGTTATTGTTTTGCCTCAGATCACACTTAGACTTCTGATTAAAGTGGTTCCTGTTTTAACTATCCTGTCTTCTACTCACACACAGGGTATTTAGATTGGCATTATCCAATTTTAAAAATTAGATATGATTTTTGAAACATTGACTTTTGATTCAGTTGCTTTTTTTATCAGGTTGAGCAACTAAAGTCTCCTTCATTGTCTTATTATAAAGACAGATATAAGCATCCTTACAGTGGTAAAAGGTAGAATCTCCATGTTGCAGTATTGAAACTCACTTACTGTATAGAAACTCCCTTACTGTTGCAATGATGGGTAGAAGCATCTTATTGTGGTAATGTTGAGTAAAGACTCCCTTACAATGGTAATGATAGGTAGAAGCTCTTCTATTGTGGTAATGGTAGGTAATAGGTGGTAGAGGCTCTATTGCTGTGGTAATAGTGAGTAGAACTTCTTTATGGTGGTAGCGATGGATAAAGGCTCCCCTTTTTTGTGATAATGATGAACAGAGTCTTTCCCACTATGCTTAAGGTGGATAGAGACTCTCCCACTGTGGTAATAGTGAGGCAGAGATGTCCCCACTGTGATAATGGTGGTTAGAAAGTTCCCCACTGTGGTAGTGTTACATAGAGATTCCTTTACCGTGATAATAGTGGGCAAAAATTTCAAACAAGAAAAGAAACACTATGAGTTTTTTTGTTTTTTTTTAATTAGCATCTAGATTTTCTTATTTAATTCAGTTAAATATTATATATTATTACAGTTTTCAACTGTAGAACTCAAAGTAGATAAAGCTATAAATAATAGCAAAAGTCAAAGGCTGCTTATGAGACTGATCTTTTTTCTACTCAAAAGAGTTTCCAACCCAATGTTTACATACTATTCTTTATAACTTTCTCTTTTGAGTTCTTCAGTTAGAAACAAATTATTTTACCTAAATTCTTACGACATAAATAATATATTGTGATCTCTGATCTTTCGCTTATGACTTATTGTTGCAGCAATTTTTTGTTAATTGAATTGTTTCTATTTTTATTATCTTTTCGCTCCATCTACAGTTGACATATGCCTGCAATGATGTTCATGTTATCCCAGGAAAATTAATTGAAAGTTTCTGTACGAAAACCACACGTCTGGATCTTAGTTATAATCTACTGTAGTAAGTTGTACTATCTTAGTTTCTCTTCCATTTCTCTGAAACAGATTATGCACATTCATTTGCATACACGTACACATTATAGCTGTCTGTCTGTTTGTGTGCATGTCTCTCTATCTTTCTCTCTCTCTCTCTACCTTAACTGGTAAGATTTTTAACATAAAGTCATATTAGGTATCATAAAATTCAATTTAAAACAAGAAAGAGAAAAAGGCTCAATGATGGAATCTCCAAACCATACTTGCCAGGTGACTGTGTTACCAATTTCAACACTACAGAATGTCTGTCAATCATTCTATCTCAAATTATACCAAAGTGTTGCTATTAGTGATCTCACTAGTGCTGGTGTCATGAGAAAAAAAAACACCCAACACAGTAACACCAACCACTTTACAGATGTAAAGTAGCTGATGTTAGGAAGAGTATCCAGCTATAGAAACCGTGCCAAAGCAGACATAGGAGCACAGTGTTTGACAAAGTCTTATGGATCCTCTAGACTCATAAGATCTTGTCAAACTGTCCAAGCCATGCCAGTATAGAAGATGGATGTTAAAAGATGATGGTAATTAGTCTGGTAGACTTAACTGAAGGAACAATTCCAAAAAAGATCAGATTCCTCCTCTCTTTTTGACAAAGTTATGTATATAGTACTAGATTACAAATTTTTACATATAGGTTTGTAATGCTGGTTATCTTGTGCACGTGCATGCACACATATCAACATGTATGAGATAACACCATAATATCACATACTTGAATGATATCATGGTATAAAGCTTTATTTATAAGTCAGTTTGTCATTTATCTCTCTCTCTCTCTCTCTCTGTCTCTCCCCATTCTTTCTTTTAAATTTCATATTTTCATAACTATCTACATTGTCCTACTTTCACCACCATCATTCCTTATGTTTTATGTCCTATCTTCACCACTAACATTCTATTTTATATTTCAGTACATTAAAAGGTTTAGAAAATTTTACAGACTTGGAAGAATTAGTGTTAGATAACAACTGGATTGATGATGACACAGAGTTCCCAGCTTTAAATTCACTGCATACTTTAACTTTAAATAAAAATAATGTATCCTTTTTTTTTTTTAAATTGATTCCTGCTTTTACAATTTTGTAATTTCATTTTTTTCACTTAGTCTATCATGTTTCCTATATCATTTATTTAGGACTTGTATTTTAGCCTCAAACCAAATTGTTGCTTTAAATATATTAACACTAACTTAACTGTTTTTTATGTGGGTGGCATAACTGAGATATTTATTTTGTAAACAATTCTACTTTTTTGCATCAATGAATATCCAGCCTTATACATTCATTCACTTTGTTATTCTTTTAATGGTGAAGTCTTTCTTCATTTATAAACTCAATATGTGTCCACCATTATCTCCCATGCTTACCAGTAAGATGAAAATCATATTAACCATTGGCTAATATTCTTTTTTTCCTATCTACACATTCATTTCTAATTAGCTTTTTAATACTCCAAACATTAAATATGTTAACATTAACTTAACTATTGAAACTATTTAAAAGATTAGCAATTTTTGTCCTGTCACTATCACCTAACTGTACATTTAGCTGCTTATGTCTACCATTAACAAGTAAAGGTTATTTAACTTTATATTGATATTATGTGAAGGTGAAACTCAACTGACTGGTGATATGTATCATTGTCAAATGATACATTTCACTGTCATATATAGCTTGTAGTGCTGGGATTAACTACTCCTTTGTTAATAGAAACTTGATGGCAATATAACAGCACACTATCTAGTGATAAGCTTATCAACAGGGGCCCTTAATTCAACTCAATGAACAAACCTCTACACTGTTACTCAAACTGCTGGAAGTGACCAACAAATGTCCCACTATCTTTAAAAAAAAATACTTTGGATAATGTCTATAGAAAAGAAGATGGTCATGACTAGGACACAACTTCTCACTTTTGTGGAAAGCAGGAAATATAACTGATCAAATTCATCGTGTTTATTCCCAATGTGGTCACTCAGTCTGCTAGAAATAGCTGAATCTTTCTCAAATTTGTGGCCTATCTGAGGCTGTTATGAATTTCCTGAACAATAATAATGGAAATGACACTGACCAGGATTCTGAAACAGGAGATGTCTTGAGAAAGTAAAGGGTGTTTCAAATGATCTCAGTTTTCTGAACATTAACCATTAGGCTCATCTGTGAGCTGTTGCAGCCGTTGGAATGGTGGTCTATGGAACTAGGGTGTATGAGTAATTAGAGCACAATCGTTAGTATGCTGTGGCTCAAGGACCTGCTTGAATTTGATAGTTTGGTGGTGTAGGTTCCTATCCTACTAATAAGTCACTTATATGTCATCATATAAGTGGCTAATGAAGTTTTTAAATTATACAAGAGCCAGCAGACAGCCTTACTTGAGCCCCACAAATAAAATGAATTCTGAGAAGAAAACATAAGATTAAGAAAATATGGCATAAAAATGCTCAACAAAGACAATAGGCTGATAGTAAGGGAGTATAACTTTGGGCTGGCCAATATTCTATCAAGAATCACCACACTGGCTCTGAGTTTAGGTTTAAAAGTTGAAAAAATCTCTTGATATCTGCACAAAATTCAGTCTGTGACTACCAAAAGCTATGTAAAATGATATTTTAAAGCAATAAAGGAACAATTGATTATATTGTCTTAGCAAAACAAAAATTAGTTTTTGCTAAGATTGCAACAAAGTTTGTAGATATGTAAGTAAATTGGAAACTGAACTAGAAACATAAAATTAAGCAGTTGAAACAGGTAGTTCAAACATATAACACAAACAATGTCCGATAATGACATGTTGGCAATGATAATGAACATGTTTGTAGACACTGTTGGAATGGTAATTACAAAATGTCCTACTATTATTGTTAAGGACCATAAATAATAAAAAGTGTCTGCTATTAAGTTTTGATTTTATAACTCTGAAAGAGTTATTTACTCTTATTATTTTACTTGTTTCAGTCATTTGACTGTGGCCATGCTAGAGTACCGCCTTTAGTCGAGCAAATCGACCCCAGGACTTATTCTTTGTAAGCCTAGTACTTATTCTATCGGTCTCTTTTGCCGAACCGCTAAGTTACGGGGACGTAAACACACCAGCATCGGTTGTCAAGTGATGTTGGGGGGACAAACACACACTCACAAACACACACACATATATATATACATATACATATATACGACGGTCTTCTTTCAGTTTCCGTCTACCAAATCCACTCACAAGGCTTTGGTTGGCCCGAGGCTATAGTAAAAGGCACTTGCCCAAAGTGCCACGCAGTGGGACTGAACCCGGAACCATGTGGTAGGTAAGCAAGCTACTTATCACACAGCCACTCTTGCGCCTAGAAACTATCTAATAAGAACTTAGAAATAGAGATGTCTAGAATATGAAAACTGGAAGCTTACACAATTCTAGATTAAGACTTTTATATATGTGTGTGTGTATAAATAAATGATATTACAATGACCCAAACAATTCCAGATAATAAGATACAGCAGATGTTGCTGACTTTGTGGTATAGCTTCATATTGGCTCTAACTGAGCATACCAATAATGAAAGATATTCCAGTCATGATCATGCTAACTTAGTGTTTATTGAAAACTACATTATCCAATGTATCCTTCTATTTTTTAAGTTTTGTGAGATTTTGAATGATATATTTAAGCAGGCTGAACAACCACAAAGATGCTCTGGTAATGGTTCATAATAAAAGAGAAATACCTACTAACAGAACTTAAATAGCATATCTGTCTCTTGGCCAGTGATTGCATAACTAATTATACTACAGAATGCTTGCATCAAAACAACTATTATGAATAGTAATAATCCTTTCTACTATAGGCACAAAGCCTGAAATTTGGGGGAGGAGGATAGTTGACTACATCAACCTCCAGTGTGTAACTGGTACTTAGTTTATCGACCCCAAGAGGATGAAAGGCAAAGTTGACCTCGGCAGAATTTTAACTCAGAACGTAGTGTCAGTCGAAATACTGCTAAGCATTTCGCCTGTTGTGCTAACGATTTTGCCAGCTCACCACCTTATTATGAATAGTAACAATAATAATATATATTAAGAAACTAATACAAAATAGTTTCAAATTTTAACACAAGTCCAGCAATTTGAAGAAAGGGGTAAGTCAATTACATTGACCCCCAATGTTTGACTGGTATTTAATTTATCAACCCTGAAAGGCAAAGTCAACCTCAGCAGAATTTGAATGTAAAGACCAATGAAATACTGCTAAACATTTTGTCCAGTGTGCTAATGATTCTACCAGCTCACTCCTTTAAGAAACAAATATGATATTAATGATATTAATATCATTAATATAATGATATTAATAGTAATATGTGAATTATCCTGTACACACACAGAGTGTATATTAGTGTGTCTAGTGATACAGCAAATATATATCATTTGAAGCATTCCTTGAGAGCGTCATTATTTTGAATTGACTAATCTTTAAATAATTTTCATTCAAAGGTATCACATCCTCTCAAAATCATTCTAAAATCTAGTAGTTACATATTAGACTTGTTAAGGACTTGTTAATAAGATTGAAATTTGTCCAAATTTGCCACCATAACTAGTAAAGGTAAGAATCACTCACAACTGTCATCATCATCATCATCATCATTTAACGTCCGCTTTCCATGCTAGCATGGGTTGGACGATTTGACTGAGGACTGGTGAAACCGGATGGCAACACCAGGCTCCAATCTAAATTTGGCAGAGTTTCTACAGCTGGATGCCCTTCCTAACGCCAACCACTCAGAGAGTGTAGTAGGTGCTTTTACGTGTCACCTGCACGAAGGCCAGTCAGGCGATACTGGCAACGGCCACGCTCGAAATGGTGTCTTTTATGTGCCATCCGCACAAGCCAGTCCAGGGGCACTGGCAATGATCTCGCTCGAAAATCCTACGGAGGCCAATACTTCCAATTAATTTCTAATAAATTTAAATCTCAGAGTTCTTTCCCTTTCCCCTCTTAACAATAATTATCATCAATATTAATGATTTTCAGTTCACTAAAATTTATTATGATTTCACTACTCTATGTTAATCTTCACTTACCTAATATTATATGGGGCCACCTTTTTGTAAAATTTCCTTAACTTCAACTAGATTTCTGATTTAGAAAGTTTTCTTTTAAAATTAAAAGCATCTTACACTAACTTAAAATACCTCAGTCTTCTTGGAAACAATGCCTGTCCTAACCAACTATCAGACAAAGAAAAAGATGATGGAGATTACCAACGTTATAGGTAAGTTCAGTTTTTTTTTTTTTTTAATTTAATTTTGCCGCCAAGACCAAATATAATGACTGTGGTTGTTCCCCTCTGATAAAAGTCGCAGTCATGTCCCTCTGAAACCATATCTATCTTCAGAAAGGAAGGATGTGTTAGATAATGTTGACCTTGATGCATTATACTGAGCATAATATGGGATGATCATGGTTTGAACATTTTTGATCACAGGTCTGCTTGATCAGAGCTAACCTGGAGTTTAAACAACAACTGCTTCTTTATTTATTCTTCTGAGAGAATTTGGTTGTTTGATTGATGAAAATTGATTAATGCTTCACCCATTAATCACTTTGTCTAATCCTTCTTCTCCAGATTCTTCACTTTCTGGTATTCCTTACCCATTTATTTCCAGCATACGTCAATCAAGCTGACAGATTTATTTGAGCTATCAGTATTCGTTCCGGCTTTCAGGGCTCCAGGTTCAAATCCTGCTGAGATCAGCTTTGCTTTTCAACAATCCAGGGCTGATAAATTGCCAATCAAGAGCAGAAGATTGGCAGAATTGTCAGAGCATTTAATGAAATGTCCTGAAGTGTCTGCTCTGATTCTTTGCATTTTGAGTTCAAAGTCTGCTCAGGAAATTAAGCCCTACCAATGATCAGAGCTAATCAGGGCTAATCACTTGACCATAGGTTTACTGTTGATTATGGAAACTGTGATGAGCAGAAAAATACTGTAGTTGACAGCAGTGCAGTGATTTTTGACAACCAACCTTAAGAATGGCTCCTGCTTTTATTGACTGAGGAGACAACTGTGTTTCAAACACACAATAGGGAAATAATTTTATTACAGCTATGTGTGTGTGTGTATGTGCATGTGTGCTTATGTATCTATAAAGTCATATGTATGGATTCATGTTAGAATGTGTGGTGTAAGCATGTTTTTGTTGTTGTTATTTAACCTGACTAAGCAGACCTAGGATCAATGGCATTCCAGTTATGACTATTCCATCTATTTTTGCAGGAAGTGTGCATATAGGTTCATATTATTCATTCTATCCTCTTTTTCAAGACAGTAGGAAATAATTTAGCTTCTATTTCTAGCATGTTGAGCACCTGCATAAAGGCTCTCATAGTAGTTTATGGTATAATCATCTATGTGGGCATGTGTTTGTGTGTAGTCATATGTGTGTATGTATGGTCATATGATGAGGGTGTATGTATATGCAGGTATGTCTGCATATACATGATGTTTCATATAGTTTTATTGTTACATACCCACACAGTTATAAAACAATTTTCCTCCAAAACTATAATTATATATGTATGTGTGTGTTTGTGTTGTGTGGTTGCATTTCAATAGGTAAGACAATAGAGAAATATAACAGGTCGCTGAACTTGCCTAACATTCTCATCATGTGTATATGTGTTTGATTTGGTAGTATAATACTGTTGTCATTCCAACAATTCTAAGTATTGTATTTGAAATATAATGCACTTACAATAATATTATGATGAATAGTATTGAGGGTTATATATGTACAGATATGAATATATGTGTGTCTGTATAGATGTAAGCATGACTGTGTGGTAAGCCGTTTGCTTCCCAACCACATGGTTCCAGGTTTAGTAAGTACTGGGATTGGTTCATTCTACTATAATTCTTCAAGAGGTACCCCAACATGGTCACAGTCTAATGACTGAAACAAGTAAGAGATAAGTGATGAAAGATATATATATATATATATATATATATATATATATATATATATATATATATATATATATTTGTGAAAAGGGTGGACATTGTCTCACAAGCAGTTGTGCAGGCAAAAGTGTTAGTAAATGTGGTCAGATTGACCTGAAAATTTGCACACCTATGTTAAAAATGGTGGGGAGTTTGCATGACAACTTTGAGTTTGATAAATTGAAAGGCATGGCCTCTTGGGCAAAATTCCTCATCTTTAAAATGTGGCCCAAGTAGACCCAAATATATATACTAGTATATATATATATATATATATATATATATATATATATATCAACATCCTCATCATCATTTAATGTCCACTTTCCCATGCTTGCATGAGTCAGACAAATTATTTTAAGGCAGATTTTCTACAGCCAGATGCTCTTCCTGTTGCTAACCATCACATATTTCCAAGCAAGGTAATATTCTGCTTGTTTTTCACAGAAGACTGAAAATGGACAACTTCACTTGTATGATGATGATATTCATTTACAACCATCACATGATGTCTAGACAAGGATACATGCAAATACACACACACGCACACACACACACACACGCACACACACACACTGCACTTCTTTCAATTTCCATCTACCAAATCCACTCACCAGGCTTTGGTCAACCCAAAACTATAGTAAAAGATACCTGCACAAGGTGCCACCCAATGGGACAACCCCAAAACCACATGATTGTGAAGCAAGCTTCATTCAGAACCACACAACCACACTTACACCTATATATGTACATTTTATTATCATTTTATGCTAGCATAGATTGGACAAATTATATACAGATCAGTTGACCACATCTACATCTCATTTTTGGATTAGTTTCTATGGCTAGATACCCTTCATAACACCAACTACTTTACAGAGTCTACTTGATGCATTTTATTAAGGGACTAGCATTAAAGAGCTTGCCATGTCCTCAACAAGATTAATGAGTCTTCTTTATACTATATTGTCTCTGCTCAGTCTGTCTCTGTTCAATTACCAATCACTTTGCAGTGTACTGAGTGCATCATATTGTGGCACCAGTACTAATGTTGCTGCCTTGTACTTCTTATGACTAAATGTCCTCACTACTAAATGGTATGTCTGTTTGCTCAAGGCAATATGACCAAGAAGATGAATAGCAAAGAAAGAGAGAGAGGAAGTGATGATAGAAAGACCAGGATGAGTTAGTTGTGCAAGGGAACAAGTATGTGATGGTGAAACAGAGTAATCAGAGGGAGAGGGTAGTTGTATGGAGGAAAAAGTGGTGGATGTGAATAAACCTACAGCAACATCTATTGAGCTGTTTGGACAGTTAATGGACTTTGTTTCATATTTTATTATATAACTAGCAGAAATACCCAGCTTTGCCCGGGTTAAAGAGAATAATGAAATCTAAAAACGCTGTCTAGACTACGCAACCCTCAACTGTTAGTAGCTACGATACCATATTTCTACATTAATAACTCTCCAATCCATGCCAGCATGGAACATAGAACATTAAGTGGAATGCCAGTCTCTCATCTAGGAGGGCCTTGAAATCAATGTTACCAACTGGGGACTATGTGTGTCGTAGTGATAATAAAAAGACCCAAAGGAGGTCTGCAACGAAATAATTTTACTCAACACTTTGCAAGTGAATCAGTGGAGGCAAAGATGCGTCTCATTTACTTGACAATTTATGCACCACATTGCAGAAATCACAATGTAAGTATATCTGAAAGGGTAGTCTTACACTGTTGTACTGTTGAATTACAAATAATGCTCATCTGTTATGTTCGGGTTAAAATTTCATCAACATCAAAAATATATGAATTTTCATGGGAGTTATGGCCGTTATACATAGAATATAATTTCCAAATTTCATAAAGATCCATTCTGTACTTTTGACGTAGTTTTGGATAAGAAAACAAATGACTAATGTGTGTGTTTGTGTGCATGTGTTTGTGTGTGATGGGTGTATATATGTATAGATATCTGTATGCATGTATATATATGTATATATGTGTACATATTACATGTACATCTATATATATATATATATATATATATATACATCTACACATGTGTATACATATACATGTATGCATATAGATTTATATCTATATATATATATATATATATCTATGCATATACGTATATGTATACATATACATCTCTCTTTCTCTCTTTCTCTCTTTCTCTCTCTCTGAAAGTATCTGTCATTACAGTATCGAAATGTGATTGTTTCAGTTAGTGGAATAACGTGTACATATACATCTATATGTATACATATACATCTCTCTCTCTCTCTCTTTCTCTCTTTCCCTCTCTCTTTCTCTCTTTCTCTGAAAGTATCTGTCATTACAGTATCGAAATGTGATTGTTTCAGTTAGAATAGTTTCATTTTTAAAGTGAAAGTATTTGACATGAGTGTTTTTGTTTCACTTTTGACACGTAATACTTAAATAGTGGAGGAGATATTATGTTGCTGTGGGCTCGAACTCTGCAAGAAGTTAAAATTTTTGACTAAAACACAACTGGAACCCTAAGTAAGGCATGTGTAAAATTTGAATGAAATTGGTTGCGTAGTTCTCGAGTTTTAGGGATTCACACAGACAGACAGACAGACACACATTCTCATTTTTATATATATAGATGATGAAAATATTGTTTTTCTTTCCCAGGTATTATGTAATTTATGAATTAAAAACTCTCAAATTCCTCGATTCAACCCCAATAAAGGATGATGAAGTGAAAGAAGCTTTACGAATTGGGCAGTATATGAAAGTAGCCAGACCAATTGAGAGCAAGGTAGAGTTTTGTTCTGTATTCTACCTTTATTACCTTCTTTTTTCTTTCTTTCTTTCTAAAACTTTAAAGCATTCCAGTCAACCTTTTAATCAACTGTACTCATCAGTAAAATCACACACACACACACATGCGCGCGCGCACGCACGCACGCACACACACACACACACACACACACACACAAACACACAGCTCAATCACTCGAATGGGTATTTATTGATAAGATAAGATTTTTGGTCTATTAATGTCATCCTCAGAGATGAAACATTTTTTTAATGTTTACACCTACGCTGTGAGTGCATGTGTTCTTAATATTAGGCATGTTCAGCTCATGATCATAAGATCCAGATTCAGTGGCTTGTTGCATCATTGAGCAAGGCACTTCACGTTGCTCCAGTCTACTCAGCATTAATGAGCACCAGTCAAGTGTTGGTGCAGATCTCTCTCTCCGTCCAGCTCTTACATCCTGGATGTGCCACTGGGTCAAATTTGCTTACAACTACATAAACATCTAGAACAATTAGAAAAAGCATGATACATTTACCAAGCCATTCTTGCTTGCAACTATGACAGTTGACTGTACTTTGTACATTATTCATGTTTGGTGATGTTTTTTTTTTATGAAAATATGAAAATGACATTAGTTTGTTTTTGTTTTTTTCCTTTTATAATGTGTATTAATGTGTATTGATGGTAACATTCTCTCCCTCAGTGACCGTCTCTGGCTGGTGTTTGTACCATTTCTTAGGGTGTGGGATATCATTATGACAGCATACGCTCCAGTGAAAGTATTGGCCAACTCAATCATGCCTAGTTTTATATTCTGTAGGGGCAAGGACTGAGCAACCAGCAACAGTGTGGTCAATACTCTCAAGTTTATCATTGCAGAGTCTACACTTTGTGTCTACCTCATTGTGTGTGACATTAGCTTGATAGTTCTGAGTGAGAAGACTTTGATCTTGTGCCGCTAGGATAAATGTTTCTATTTCGGCTTTCAAACCAGCACTTTCCAGTTCTTCTCATATCTACATTAGCTTCCCCAGCTCATTTGGGGTATTACCCATGCAATGTTTTTTTTTTTTTGCCACATTCTCAATATTACCTTCAAATTTTCCTGCCTGGCTTTTGTTTTACACCTTTTTGCTGTCTTAGTGGATGGTGTGTCCTCCTTATCATCATAATCAGGGAGGTTAAGCTTTCATCTATATTTATGTCTCCTTTGAGATTAAGTAGAGTTTCTTACTCTGTTCATGTTGCCTTACCAGCTGTATCATCCAGTCTGTGTTACTTTGGATGTACAATTGGAGTCCTATTGTAGTTGTTTTATAGGATGTTTCAACTTGAATTAGGCCTCTACTGCCTTCCTTTCATGGGAAATAGAGCCTTGGATGTCTGATTTTGAGTGATGCATTCTGTTTAGTATCAGCAGTTTCCTGGCTTTTATGTTCATATGCTGGAGTTCACTCAGATTTCAGTTGATGACATTAAGGCTATACTGGACAACTGGTACTGCCAGGGAGTTTATAGCTGCAATTCTATTCTGGGAGTTCAGCTCAGTATCGAGGACCATTCTGACATATTCTTTCCTGATCTCTTTTATTGATCCATGTTGAATCTCTTTCCCTTCGTGTACCTCAAGATACTTATAAAAACCTTCTTGATCCAGGTCTTTGATAGCTGTATCATGATCAAGTTGGGTTATGGTATTAGCTGTCAGTTTACCAAGTTTGAACAAGCACACTTGTCAAGGTCAGATTTCATATTTATGTCATCACTGAATTTTTTCAGTTACTAGTAGCCCTTTCAGATCCTTGTCATCGTTTGCATATAGTTTCAGATCATCCATGTAGAGCAAGTGTGAGATGATCTTGACAAACATTTTTGTAACCATGATTTGTTCTATTCAGCTCATGGTACAAGGGAATGAAGGAAAGACAAGAGGAGAGGAGAGAGTAAACTTTCATGGAATATTCCATGGTCTATTTTGATGTTCTCTGATACACGTGAACCTTTTTTGTGGTTGTGAAACAATTTTGTATCCCACAGTCCAATAAACCTTTTATGAAAGGAGAAATCTTGTATATATTTAGTGCCTTTAAGATCCAGCTATGTGGGATACTGTCAAATGCCTTACAATAGTCAATCCATGCTGTAATATGATTTCATTTTTTGAATGAGCAATTTTTGAGTATTATACAGTTTATTAATAGTTGGTCTTTGCAGTTGTATGAGTTTCTTTTGCACCCTTTTTGTTCAAGGGGAAGGATGTTGTTTGCATCGAGAAATTGATACATCCTTTTAGTGAGGATGGATATAAGTGTTTTGTACATGGTGGTCAAACAAGTGATTGTCCTGTGGTTTTGGGGGTTTCTTGTGTCACTTGTTTTAGGGAGTAGGTATGTTATCCCTAATGTTAGCCAGCTTAGAGTCTTTTAGGGGTTTCTGATGACATTAGAGAAACATTCCATTAACTGACAGTGTAATGATGAGAGGTTGTTAAGCCAGAAGTTTTGCATTTTATCATGTCCAGGAAACTTCCACTTATGAGTTTTAGATAGATCTTGTTAGTTTCTACATTGTAATATTGTTCCATCTCTTCTTCAATCTCAGCCATTCTTTCTTCTTCTCTCCCTACCCAGTCAGCTTCCTTGTTGAATTCCCTTCTATCATTCCATATGCTTTTCCAAAATGTCACTACATCTTTCATATCTGGCTGGTCTTTTAATTTGGACTGTTTCCCTAACTTTCAGTAGAATTTCTTGGCATCAGTTTTAAATATCTTATTTTGCCTGTAAAATTTGTTTCTCTTTTCATACTTGCATTTTTTAACCTGCATTTTTTGCTTAACCACCTCTTTTGCTCTCAGGACTTCATTCTTGTTTGTCAGATTGTATTTTTGCTTTATCTTTCTAGCCCTTCTTGTTTTTACACTATTTCTTTTGGAGAGTTCATCTAAGATAGATAATTCCTGTCGGAAACTCTCGATTTCCTTATTTAAGCGCTCTTTCCACCTTGGGTGTTTGTGCTTTTTTGTGGCCTATTTTCTTTGTGGCAGCAATAGCTGTTGACTATATAAGATGGTTTAATGAGGTTAAAATCTGTCTTAGTTTCAAGGAGAAGTTGCTTCAGGGCATAGTAATATATTTTGATCATAGTGATTTGGTTTGGTCTTCTGAAACATTGGTAGTTGATCTCTCTCATTCATTTCTAGATGTTTAGAGATGCCTAGCTCTCTCAGGATATCGTTGTTTGCCTCAAGTATTTTCTCTCTATTGGCTTTGGTGACTGTGTCAGCCATTGCAGCCTCAGGTTCATTCCTATATCCTGTTACTTCACTTTCATTTCGGCCGTCTACTACTTCAAGTTCTAAGTTGCCTCCATCAACATCATGTTCAGAGATGTCTTTATCAATAGGTTGAATGTTTTCGAATGTTGTTTACTATTATTATCATTTTTATTATTATCATTTTTATTATTATTGTTATTATTATTGTTATTATTATTATTATTATTATTATTATTATTATCATCATTATCATGATAAAATGTTTTTAACTCAGAGTCATGAAAAATATATAGAGTCCAGATTTACTCCACTTCCTGACTCTAAACATGGCAAAAATGGTAAGTTTACTTGATTTATCTAATTTTTGTATCTCATTTCTGAAAGTAGTATGAAACTCCCAAACGTACATTCTCTTTCCCTTCTCCACCAAACTTACAGTATCTCTCTCTTTTTGGTATTTTCTCAAACACACTCTATCTCTAACATGTAAACACACACACACTCACTTTCTCTCTAATGCACAGTGTATCTGAAAGACATACTCTTGTTCACACACACTTTCAACACATTCTCTCTCTCTCTCTCTCTCTCTCTCTCTCTCTCTCTCTCTCTCTCTCTCTCTCTCTCTCTCTCTCTCTCTCTCTCTCTCTCTCTCTCTCTCTCTCTCACACACACACAGAGTACAAATTATAAGTAAAAACTACTAAAACAACAGCAGTAACAAAGTGAATATGTTATCTTATAGAGAAATTTGTCCCTACTCAACATGGACAGGTTGAAATATAAGAGGAAAACAAGTAATTGAAGTAAAAAATATTATACAGCCAGTATGGTAAACACTGGAGTCCCTAGATACTGAATTCTTTAAATTTCACTCACATACTTACTCACATACATAATTCGGTGGTTGTAGCTAAGTTTGAACTTAGAAGCTTGTGTACAGTAATCCAGCATGTTAACCGCATAGCTATTGAGTCACAAAAAAAAAAATTCTGATGGGAATTACACCTTATATCTCTTGCTAATTGTGTATATGTGGTAACTTCTGCATGACTGGGATATCACCAGAACTGCTTTCGTTGAAATACTGTACCTTTAATAATAAGAATGAAATTATTGTGTATAGTGCTCAGATGCACTACAACTATTCAAAGGTTCATGTACAGTACACAGAATTATGTACAAAAGTCAGAAAAGTGAACAGTGTAAGAGTCATGGTATACATGTGTGCATGCATATGGAGTGGGGGATATCAAGTGTAGTGTTGGCGAATTTCAAGGAGCATGGAGGTTTTAAAGGATGCAATGTCTCGGCAACTAACAACTGATGCAAGTAGTTTGTTCCATGCTTCGGCAACTCTTGAGTGTGAAAAGACATTTCCAAAAGTCATGGGAGCTGTTTTTTGACTTTGTAGGCATGCCCACGTGTTAGACACATGGAGCTCAAAAAGGTGTTCAAGGTGGTTGTTGGTACGATGGTTAATAATTTTGTGTGTGTTTACTAAGTCAGTTGTCAGTCATTGAAGCTTCAATTAACTTCAAAATAATGAATTTGGTAAAATAACTTTGTTGTTACTAAGCCGGTGTTTAGAATATAAATTAAATGTAATGTTTTAAATTTAGTTGTCTTTAAAACTGAAAGTTTATATCCTAGAACCAGGAGTGGTCCCAGACGGGTTGATATCAAACTTAATTGAGGGGAGTGAATTGTGATATCAAAAATATAGGATTGTTTATGTTGCTGGAAGTGTCAAGGTTGTTTATGTAGAATATAAAGAGACATAACCAAACGCTTAGTCACACCAAGTACCCAGAGGGCTAGTATAGCGTTACTTGTGTATATATTTGTACACAATTAGTATACTAATATTTGTGGAAAGAAAACACAAAGCTAGTATCCTGATATTTGTGCATTGCATACAGATCCAGTTGTTTGAAAACAACACTAACTCTATTCGTATTACTATCTAACTTAGATAACTTAGATTTGGTTTCGGTCATTATCAGCCCAGGCTATGACTAACTCAATAGCACCACCTGGAAAAGACTAATTGTTTCTCAACCATTTTTTACCAATGGACCCCTTTGAGTCCTATTTTACTTGGACAGACCTTCCCAACCATTTGATGTTTAAAAAACCTTATTATGCTTTTATAATTAAATATTAGAAATAGTATAAAAATTTATTTAATATTTTGTGTATATAGCAGAAGTATAACTAATTTTTTGCAGATAAATCTTAAAGCAAAATCTTATACAGATCCCCAAGGGCCATACGGACCCCATTTGAGAACCACTGATCTAGACTGATAAACCCTAAATAATACTCACACTTTCCAGATAACCCAATTTATCTAGCACTAATCCTATTTTTTCAGATAATCCAAGTTAAATGAAATTTTTTTTTTATTTCCAGTGCGATATGGTAAAAGTCGATACATATATTTTGGCCGTCATTCAGAAGGGAACCGTTACATAAAAAACAATGATTTGTGACCCAATATAACAGTGAAGAAACCTCATACTACTGAGCTCAGATTTAAGTGACATTTTATCTTACATAGTTCTGAGTTCAATTTCAAGCAAAATTTATTTTACCTTTTACTTCTGCAGTTGTGAAGAAATATATGGAACGGAAAACAATTTTTACAAAGGTGTGTACATAAAAAAAAAATCAAAAAGTTCCTGTTGAAAAGATGCCAGTATTCTATATTAAAATCCATCTCTCAGTTATCAGCTGTTTCCCAAGAGTTATTTATTAGCTGACAAATAAGTACATGTTTCAATTCAAATGTGAAAATTTATTCTATGCAAGTAATCTTGCTGCAATTCCTAAATAGTTCTTGACCAATAGTCATTTGACCCTGTACACTTGATGCCTCATTCACAATAAGAAAAAGAGGAGAAAGAAACAATATAAAAGACAATTACATAATAATACTATTTATTCCACTGTTGCTGTTGATAATGTGATATCAGCAAAGAAAACGGACATAAAATGATAATATTGATAAGTATGTGTGTGACATCAGAACGTTTGTATCAATAACCAAGTATTGACTGTAATAATGATAATGAAGTGATGACATGAGTAAGTATACAGGTTTTAATAATTTGAAAACACATCAATGGAAATTAAATTTATATTGCATATGTATGTCAACAAGTTATTGATCATTTAAAAATGTAAGTAAAACTTACCTGAAACATCATACATGGATGTATAAGGATACATATCCAATTCCAAAATATAAAAATAAGTTAAGAACAAGAAAATCCCAAAATATTATTTCGAGAACAGATGTAAATGATGATGATGATTAGGAGTGTGTAAAGCTAGGACTAACTCTGAGGCTAACACTGCCCTAACTCTGAGACTTTCAGCTCTGTTCTTCTTAATCAGCATCACCAATGAATAAAGTCTATATACATAATGAGTCTTCTTTTCTTCTTGTTAATAAATCCAAATGAATGTGTGTGCGGTTCAAAATTATACAAAAGACAAAAAAACATAAGCTAGTGACAGGGGAGGGAACAACAAACAAGTTGTATTAGTTTGATGCTCAGGAGAAATGAAAAAAATCTTTGATGTGTTGGGCTTATGCTCATCTACAGAAAGGAATGAGAGAAAACAAATGAAGAGAGAGGAAGAACAAAGGTGGAGAGAACAAACCGTGTCTGGATTAACAGTTGCACAGTATATTTGTGGGTGTGAACATGTATATATATATATATATATATATATATATATATATATATATATATGTTGGTACCATGTAGAAAGCATCTAACTATTAGCAGGTTCCAAACCATTTATTCAAAATTGATTATCAACTGATTATTATTATTATTATTATTATTATTATGAATATTTATTCTTTCCAAATGATTGCAATAAGCAGTTTCCACTGTGCACGCGTGTGCGCACACACACGGATATGACATACTGTATTAATAATAATAATAATAATAATTAAATATTAAAACTTCTTGTTAAAATTGTAAGCAACATGGGGGAACTATTGTAGTTCTCTGCATAGGTTCTCTAGCATAATAACTATTAACATATTTAAGAAATAACTTTCATAAACATCACTCAGTTTTGGCCATCATTTTGTTCGTGAAATTATAGCTAAGTTGGATCTAGTTTCTTTTCATTCGCAAAATATGCATTTTTTAAAAAACAGAAAAAAATCTGAAAATCGGCTATTATAATGTGGCCTTCCAGTTTCATTGCTTTGAAGGTATAATGTTGTGGAGGCAAAAATTGGAGAAAAAAGTGACAGAGGTTTAAAAATTGAAAAAACTGTATATTTTTAGCCAATAGTGAGACAGAAATTTTCTGCATTTAGTGAAGCAGTGTCAACTTTAAGGTTGTACCCTGTGAAATTTTGAGTTTAGCGTCTGACCTGTTCATTGTAGGTTTCTAAATAAACGGAGATACCTAATGAAATCAACATGTATCATCTTACTGTTTCTTTTGTCTCTTCTTTGATTGCATGGTTTTATTATTTTTTAAATATATAAGTGCATGTGGATGCATGTATTCATATATAAGTTTATATGTACATTTATGCATTCATGTGTGTGTGTGTATGTGAAGGCGGTGTCTGTCTCCAAAACTCAAAAGTTGAGCAACGTTTTCATGCTTGGATTTGTAAACTACGATAAGAATAACACTGGTCAACAAAGAATTTGTCCCAAGGAAAAGAATACCTGTATCTTGTATGTTTCTGCATGCAGAATTCAAAAATAATGTTATATTATCTGTATCACCCACAGTTTCTCTGCTCCACGATATCCCCCTCAGTTCCTGTTACGTGGGCTAAATTTCAGTTAAGCTGTTGAAATGTGAAGCTAACAGTTTAAGAAATACTCCTTCGCGGTATTTCGTCTGCCGTTACGTTCTGAGTTCAAATTCCGCCGAGGTTGACTTTGCCTTTCATCCTTTCGGGGTCGATAAATTAAGTACCAGTTACGCACTGGGGTCGACATAATCCCTCCGTCTGTCCTTGTTTGTCCCCTCTATGTTTAGCCCCTTGTGGGCAATAAAGAAATAAGAATTAACCTAGTGAAATCATAAATCCAGCTATCTTAGTCAATGAGTCCCCAAAATATATATAATAAAAAAATATGTAAAAATACTAACACAGAGAAAAGCACAGAAAAATACTTTCTACATGACACAGCTCATGAAAAAATTACCTGAAGTTTAGTAATGCATCCTGCTACTTGGAAACCATCCAATCCATGGAGAATGGACGTTAAATGATGATGATATTTCCTAGTAGTTAGGATGTTGGGCTTGTGATCATGGCTTTAATCCCTGGAATGAGAAACATGTTGTGTTCTTGGATAATATTTACAGAATATAGTATTACTCAGGTAAAAACAAATGAACATTTTAACAGCAACAGATATGAGGAGGTACCCAAAAGAAACTAGAATTCTGCAATATTATCTTATTCACTTAGTTTTACATGTTTACACTTTTATTGCCTTCAAAGTATTCTCCATTTGAAGCAATGCATCGATCCAGGCACATTTTCCACTATTCAAAGCAGTGCTAGAACTCATGTAAAGTGATGCCTTCTAATGCCTCTGTTGTTTTTTTCTTCACCTCTTCCACATCTGTAAATTCCATAGCACCAGCTTTTGTCACCAGTGATGACCTCCGAATAAAGGTCTGGATCAACTTCAACTGTTCTTTCAGTTCACGATACGCGTTCAGTCGTGACTGCTTTTGATCTTCCATGAGCAAGCAAGGCACAAATTTTGCTGTAACTCTTTTCATTCACAATTCGTCAATCAAAATTCGTTGGCAGGAGCCCCAGGATACATCAGTCATATCAACAAGTTTGTTAACTATTTGGTGATGGTCCAGTTCATGAATTTTCATGATGTTTTCATTCATTCAGGAGGTCGGCAGTCATCCTGAATAAGGTTGGTCTTCAAGCAACAAGTGACCATTTCTAAAGTGTGAAAACCACTTGTAAACTTGTGTTTTGTTCATAGTAGTGTTCTTGTAAGCTGTCTGGAGTATGACAACTGTTTCAGCCACTGTTTTCCCAAGCAGAAAACAAAATTTCACAGAAGTACACTGTTGCTTTGTTTTAGTCATTGCAAAAATCAAAGAACAGGGGAGAAGCACTGCAAAACAAAGACACATCACATAGTAGTACGACACCACTGTTCAGCAGACTGATGCCCGAGAGTCACATCCAGTGGTTTCTAGCAGCAGTAAGCCTGAACTATAATGGGCTTGTCTCACAAAGAATGTTTCCAGTTACTTTTGGGTACCCCTTCGTAGATATGGTTAAGTAGTTCTCGTCACAGTCGTATAGTTCACTCTGCTCCAGTCTTGTCATCATGTATCATATGCTTTGTGCAGTGCATTGATGACGCTATTACAAAAGTGTTCCCAATTAAGCACAAGTTTGCTCATTGGAGAAAATGATTAGGAGCTCATACAACCCTCCATCTCTCACATCCTCAGTATTCCAGTGGGTCAAGTACAGGATTGCTGAGAGGGTATCTATGTACTTTGAGACCACATAGTCACCTGAAGCAATTAATAAAAAATTGCTACATGTAGCAAAGTCACATTCACTTGTAAGTGGCTTATATACAAACATGCACATGCACATAGTTTTATATATATATATATATATATATATATAGATGGTAAATGTTTTTATTTTTCATTCCTTTTTGAAATTATCCCTAATTTTGTGGTGTAGACCTTTGGCTGCTCTTTCTAGCGGGTTAGATGTCCTTTTATGGGCATCTCTAATGTGTATTAAATGTACACTGTATTTTATATATATATATATATATATATATATATATGATGATGATCATCATCATCATCGTTTAACGTCCGTTTTCCATGCTAGCATGGGTTGGATGGTTCGACTGGGGTCTGGGAAGTGTACCAGGCTCCAGTCTGATCTAGCAGTGTTTCTACAGCTGAATGCCCTTCTTAATGCCAACCACTCTGTGAGTGTAGTGGGTGCTTTTTACATGCCACCGGCACAGGGGCCAGAGGAGGCTGGCAACGGCCACGATTGGTTGGTGCTTTTTACGTGCCACTGGTACGGAAGCCAGTCAAGGCAGCGCTGGCATCGGCCACGTTCTGATGGTGCTTTTTACGTGCCACCGGCACGGGTATCACAACTACAATTTCCATTTGATTTTTATTTTGATGTTGATGTACTTGACTCAATAGGTTTCCTCAAACACAGCAGGTCACCCTATGATCCAAGGTAAGCACAGCAGGTCGTCCTACAATCCAAGGTACTTTTGAATGGGCTGGGGCTGGTTATGCAAAACTGGTGTAGGATACAGCCGTGGACTCACTTTATTTGTCGGGTCTTCACAGTCACAGCATATCTCCAGAGGTCTCAGTCTTTCGTCATTGCCTCTGTGAGGCCCAACGTTCGAAGATCATGCTTGACCACCTCATCCCATGTCTTCCTGGGTCTACCTCTACTCCGGATTCCTTCAACTGTTTGGGAGTGGCACTTCTTCACTCATCTCTCCTCATCCATCCATAGTACATGACCATACCAGTGCAAACATCTCTCTTGCACGCCACATCCGATGCTTCTTATGTCCAACATTTCTCTCAGGGCACTTACACTCTGTCGTGTGTGCACACTGACATTACACATCCAGTGGATCATGCTACCTTCATTTCTTTCGAGCCTACACATGTCCTCGACAGTCATGGCCCATGTTTCATTGCCGTGAAGCATGGCAGTTTGCACACATGCATCGTACAATCTACCTTTCACTCTGAGCAAGAGGCCTTTTGTCACCAGTAGGGGTAGAAGCTTTCTAAACCTTGCCCAGGCTATTCTTATTCTAGTGGTAACACTCTCTGAGCATCCACCCCCACTACTAACTTGGTCACCTAGGTAGCGGAAGCTATCAACTATTTCTAGTTTCTCCCCCTGGAGTGTAATGAAATCTGTTTTCTGAGCATCTGTGGTGTTTATTGCCCCTGTACATCTGTCGCACACAAAAGCTGTCTTCTCGGTTAATCTTTCTTTGATGTTGCTGCACATCGTGTCCATAGCTTACACTGGGTACATCTTATGGAGTTTCTACCTACACCTTTTCTACAAAGAATATGGCCATTCACATGGCTGGTTGAATGTTGGGGGCTTGACACAAACATCACTCCTTGTCACACTCCATCTTCCTCCCCTAAGGGTGTAGGCCCTGATAATGTGAATATGATATTTCGGTTTTCCCCCATCTAACCATCATTGCTAAGTTTCATTCTGCTCCCACCTCCTCCAAAACTGAACCATTGATTCAATAGGCCACCCTACTAATCTGCAGCATTCATCTGTAGCTCATCATCTATAGTTACTTGGTATCAACCATCCTTCACATCCATATAAGAGTAACTAGTCAAACTATGGTTTTTATAAGTTTCAGCTTGGCACTTTTGGTGAGCATGCAGTCGATAAAGATAAAATAACAGGATATACCAGTATCTATATGGTCATCCAACTTAGAAATAGCTACCAAATCTTCCTTATAACATATCCTACTATCTTAAAAAGGAATGACTCATTTGATTACACAGCTCTAGATAAATTATTTCAGGTGGGTGGGAGGATGCAAAACGCTCATGGTTGGAATGCTATTGATCATTCATGAATTCAATCAAGGCTAACTTCGAGATAATCAACAATAGAATATATCAGGGGTGACCTGGTTGTTCGATAAGAAGACCCACATTTTTTTGTTTTACATTGAAGAGCCATGATATATTTTTTATAATTAAATTTCTCAAAATATACCATTACACATTTTTGTCTCACTAGACTGATTAATCTTTGATTGTTGAAGGCTTTTATTAAGTCTTCATTTTGGATGTTAATGTTTTTAACTCTTGTTGGTATGATGTTAAAAATTGTTTTTAAAAAAAAAACAGCATTGAAACCTGCTAGACAGAGTAGCTTTGAGATCTGTAGTTCGGCACCATTGGAATATACTGGAATAGCTTAAAAAGGGTAGTTTCTTTTAAACATTTTTTTCTAATAAAGGCATTAAGTGGATGAGATAATTAGTAGAGCACTAGATAATGTCTTGCTGTATTTATTTTTATATTCTGAATATTTAACCATTATCTATTTTGTCAATATAATTCAAATGGTTGCACCCCACATTGTTTTACGTCTAATAGTGACAACACAAAGCCACAAAGTTTGTATTAAGTCAATGATAATAAGATTAAGATAATCTACAGCTAAACTATGTTATTTACATGTAGGTTTTGTCTTATTTATGGCAGCTTAGTCAGATAAAGAACACTCATGAACTTTCTGCAAAGCCTCTAAGTCTTAATATTTGCAACAGAGTTAGACCTTGCTAAAGGCATTCAGAGACCAGATGATATTAACCCGTTAGCATTTAAATTACTTTCTCAAATGTAATGCTTATTTATTCACATTATTTTGAATTAATTGTGCATTATCTTTTAGCTTAGAGATTTCAATGATGTGACTGTACGTTTTTAGAATGACATTGTAGGGTAGATGTGAAAAGCTGGATTTGGCCAGTTTGAACATAAAACATATAGAATATTTGGGCTGGATATGACCGGTTTAAATATTAAAGGGTTAAACTGGGCAGCAGATTAAGTGTATCACCCAAGAACAATAGGATCAAACCTAGAACTATATGACTGTGAAGAGAACTACTTAACCATACAATATGTTCATTTGTTTTTACATCAGTAATTATTATATTTTGTAAATATTAGGAAAATTCTGTAATAAAACATTAAAATATTTAGTATTATAAAATAGAAATTAAAAAAACTATTAAGCAGGTATAAGCATGCTGGGTGGTTAAAAAGTTCTCTTCGCAACTGCACGCAGTTGAGGTTCAAGTCCTAGTGCATACCTTAGTCAAGTATCTTCTAAGCCCTAGCCTGACCAATGCATTGTGAATGAATCTGTGTGGAAGCCTGTCATGTATAAGTGTATGCTATGTTTGTTTCTCATTGCTCGACTAGTATAAGCTTGTTTACATCTCCATAACTTAGCAGTTCAGTAAAGAGACCAGTAAAATAAGTACTCTGCTTATAAATAAACACTGGGGACTAGTTCATTAACTAATACCATCAAGGTGGTGCCCCAGCATGGCTGCAGTTCAGTGACTAAAAGAGTGGGACAACAGTAGTTACTTTCATTATTTACAACAAACAAGATGAGGAGAAATATCCGTCAAATGTAAATAGTGTACATAATTCCTCATCTCTTAAATATAGAACTGAAGTAGTTACTTTATTTAATATTATCAATTATTCCTCAGATTAAATCTTTTACCAAACAAGTGCAACTGAGATACTGAAAGGAAAAAAATTAGATTATGACCCTGTCATATTAACCAATAAAAAAGATACTTATTTTAATATATCAAGTGTTGACACACATAATCAAATATCAGGGTAATGCATAGTGCAGTAGAGCATCAAAGAGGTTGTAGCAGTACAGAGACTATAGTTATACTTTTAAGTCTGTTTTGAGCCTGCAAGAATATCAGGTTAGAGCTCATTTTGGTTTCCAAAGTGTAAGACTATGAGTACAAGACTCCTCTCTGTATAGGACATCAATTTGCCATAAGTTTAACCCTCAGCTATTGTCAATACTAATTTTCGCAGAGTAGATTCAAGTAACATGAAATGAAGTACCTTGCTCAAGGACACAACTTGCTACCTAATCTGGAAATTAAATCCACAACCTTCACATATGAAGTATCAAAGTAGTAAGACACAAGTAAAATATAACAGTGAATGTCTACTTCCAAAAAACTAATGTAATTAACACAGCACAATATTAGTAATAGTTATTATTTTTTTTCTTTTTAGTTTTCTAATTACCTGGTGTCATTTTGAAATCATAAAAATATGAAGTTTCAAGAAATTTAAAACGAAATATAAACAATACTGACATTATGCAGTGTTTAAGACAATAATGGTTAAAGAAGACATTTGAGAGGATCCCTCACAACCATCTATGGCTACAGTACTGTATGATAGACAATTAATCTGGTAGTGGGTGAGAGAATTATTCCTCTTCTAAATATACTCTCAAGATTTCAACTCATCAATTTTATAATAGTAATCATTGTTTACAGCAGTGAGCTGGTCATACCTTATGCAACCTACATGTAAGAATTATTGTTTAGCCTCAAGTCAGCTCTGAGCAGACCTACAATCAAAAGTATTCTAGCATTGAGCATCTCGTTTTCAGATGTATGCAACTAAAACTACATTACCCAATGTTTCCTTCCTCTTAAGATAGAAAGTTGTTATTTGTTACTGATCCAGCTGTTATTTCTAGCAAGTCAATTAATCAAGTAGATGCTCCTTTATTGACTTGAAGCAATAATAGTTTAGTGTTTTAGCCATTGGCACACTACAATATTAGTGACAAAATAAAAACTATTGACCTGTTAGCTATCTACACTATTAGTAACGTGTATGCATTCATAGACTTGAAGAAAACATCAATCTTATCAGTGCACAGTAAATCTATGCTTAATCTATTTCCACTCAAGTTGATCCAGTTTACATGACAACCTACAAAATTCCACAATTAATGAAAGCAACAAACACATATTTTGTTGAAAATAATACATTTCATACGTTTCCCCACTAAATATTATGATAAGTCCAACTAGTGGAAACTGTTTCCAGTCAGCTTATAAATAAATTTTATTTCACTCAAAATTCACATGAAAATAATAATGATGATAATAAATAAATAAAATATACATTTCAGAACAAAATTCTATTATTTTAACCATTTGCAGAGTTGTTTTGTGAAAGGAAAACAATGGCTTGCTCTTTAACTAGTACTTCAAAGCACATCTGCAGAAGAATTTTTCATTTGCTTTCTTTTTTATTTTATTTTTATTGAGGCACATGTCTGATTGCTTTGTTAATTTAGGAAACAACTGCCTATCATTTCCAAACAGCAGTTTCATTTGGAAAAGACGTAAACTCTAACCATGAGTTATACCTTGAAGTAAATCTAGAAACTCTCACAAGTCAGTTCATATAAAATGAAAACTAAGCTTGAAAAAAAATCAAGCAGAAAAAAAAAAAATGGAAAAAAAAAAACAAACAAATATATATATATATATATAAATAAACCCAAGGAACTCCAAATATATTATAGTTTATTAATATTTAGTTTTTAGTTCAACATGAAATTATTAATTTAATTTCATGTTGAAATGAAACAAAAAAAAAAATGAATAATGTGTATGTATGTATGTTTGTATATGAGTATGCATGCATATATTATGATTGCAGTCACTTCAATGTGATGTTGGTTGTTATGAAACATTTAGGTATGGATTTGAAATTGTACTTAGTGCGCGCAGGCACACACACATACATCCATCCATACACACAGACACAGAATTGCCTCTTGTTTAACATGTAATACAACTTCTTATACACATTTCATCCTATTTGTATTCCATCATGCATATGAAACATTTGATAAAAATCAAGAAATCAACTTAAAAAGTAACACCAAAATGAATGTAACTGAAGACAATAAACTATAATATAATCATAGATTTACATCTGTACATATTACAATTATAACATATACTGGTTTCCATATGTATATATTACATATCAAGGGAATATATGCAATAAAACTGTCAGAGGTTATGACATTTTTTCTTGAAATGTAGCATTTACAAATGTAGAATGTTCTATATATATATTAAACTACAGCCAAATACTTGAGAAATAAAAAACAATTCATATTTCAACTGTAAAATATAGACTAAACATGATTTAAGTAGAAACTCTGTCAAAGGGAAGTATTTCAGGAATACAATCTTGAAATTAAAAATTAAATTCTGGATTCTTTTTGACTAGGCACAGAGGCCCTATTTTAGAGGAAGAAAGAAGTTCATGTCTTTCCCAAGAAGACATTAACAAAGAAGTGATTAGATTTCAAGCAAGAATTCAAACTGGTTCACTGTTGTAGCTAGCCAGGAGCTAACCTTGCTACACAGCAGCACTCATATCTTCAATAGAAATATTAATACATTTGCAAGAAAAGATGGTTATGAGCTGATAGTTATAGAGAAATAAGAAATTCCATATAAAATAACTAAGATAGAAGGAAAATTGTTACTATATCTGACACCTGAACACAGGTGAATTAACCAGTTATAATAATGTAAATATAATAAACACAAACTGACTAAATTGATATTATGTTGTGGGGAGAGGGGGTTCCTCCACTCTCAAAGGGTTGTTACATTATTAAACTGAGCTGTTATCTCTCTCTCTCTCTCTCTCCCCAAACACACCACACACACAAAGTCATAAGATGTAATTTTTGGCAATTACAAAAACAAAATAAAATAAAGAAATAAAAAGACCGTTTTTTTCTTCCAACCCTGATAAAATGATTGAACAAACTTCATTCATCAAAATATAAAATTAAACAAGGAGAGAGAAAGAGAGGTTAGGAGAAAATTCTCAGTGTGTTTTGTTATATACATCTTTAAAAGGGATATGAAATAATATTATACGTATTTGGCCTTTCCCTTATACACACTCCAAAGATTTTAATTGTTTTCAGTTGCAAATTTAAGGCAAGAATGTTATATATATATATATATGTATATATATATGTATATATAGGGTGAAGTATATTTGCCACTTAAATGTGGCTGACCCCTAAGGGTGGATGTTACTGTTGCTTTTAGCCCCAGGAGAACATCTCCTCCAGCTGGCTAAAAGCAACAGTAACATCCACCCTTAGGGGTCAGCCACATTTAAGTGGCAAATATACTTCACCTTGTCGTGCAGTTACTGTTAATACCTCGTTCAGAGATTTAACATTGATTATGTATATATATATTACAACATAGGACTCTCGATAAAGAAAATATAACCTCTACAAGTGTTTTTGCCATGAGTAAATGAGAACAAATGACCAAGACAAAATAGAGTGGTATTTCAAGAAAATTAAGGCAAATTCAGAAATTTCCAAAGAGAATTAAGAGATGAGCTTCTCTTATGGTTGTTTAACATAGATTCAGCAGTGGACATTGAAATCCTGTTCCTATGTGAATAGTATACTTTGCAGATCAATTTTTTTCTAATTGATTATTTACTAATGCAAACTAATTCATGATGCACAGTTAAAAAGTTATATAACATCTGAACTGACCAGACTTTTTTTGTAAAAGAGCATTTTTTTTAATGTGTCAAAATTATGTTTGACTGTGCTGATCTATTATAATTAAGTCAGTTGATAATGGAGAGTTTAAAATTAAACTGTATATACATCCAAAGATTTTAGACAATTAGTATTAATAAATATTAACATTATTAGCATGAGAGTTGAAAAACTGTAGAGAGAGAAAGACACACACATATAATACATAAACATAATTTCAAGATCATATGGCAACAAAATATAGCTAACACTGGGGGAATCACAGCACAAGTATTCTAGTCACAATTTGTTAGAAAATTTCTATGAATTGTGCTAACCCTATTTTCAGTCTTAGAAAACTTTTTCTATTCTCACAGAAAAAAAAAAAAAAAAAAAAAAACTCAGATTCCTAATGGACACAGAAGTAAATACTCAGCAGAAAAACGTTCTAATGAGCTAATTAAAAATAGCTTACTTAATTAAACTCAGGAAATTATAATGTCAGGTGTAGGAGTGGTAGGGTTCTGTTAAGGAGATAGCTGGAATAGATGGAGACCAAATAAAATGTTGAAAAACATTTAGAAATATGCTTTATTACTTTTCAATATATCAAACTTTCATCTTACAATATAAAAAAATAAATTCAATCTATTAAATAGCATCTGCTAAATATCTTGCAAAAAATATTTCACAAAAATGGAAAACAAATTTCAACCTTGGTTTCATACACTACTTATGTGATAAACCCTTGCTATAAACCGATTTCATATCAGTTACACATTGATAAAAATATCTCTGATAATTATTTGATTTTATTCTATTTCTTTTTCTTTTAATTATTATTATTATTATTATTATTATTAATTTTCTAGATAGGCTTAAGATTAATATCTTATAAGGAAAACAAGATAAGGTGTAACATTCATGCATTTCCTGAGGATTTATATTAATGTAAGTGAAATAAATTGAAAATGGAAACCATGAAATGATTATATCCATTGAACAGCACTCACTATGTTTATTATACATTGGAACAAAATAAATACAAGGTATTTAATAACCTTATCAAATTATGATTCAGAACGGAGATTATATGAAAATACAGTGTTAAGCAAATCTAACAAGTGAAAGTTCTCTAAATAATCATTAAAACATTATAAACAGGTCTGTTGCAATAAAATATTATTACAATGAATAGATATTTCTAATAGAAGACATTCAAGCATCATTTATCAACCAGTTGCTTCAGGTAAAATTCATATTGTTTTTTTAGTGTTACTCTTAGAAAAATATATAAATGTAATAATAATTATTGTTGTTTATCACTCCCATTCAGACCATATTTAATGGAACAGTGTGTACAGTACACAAAAATGTAGGAGGGATTCACTAACATAATGGTTTGACTATTTCTGGATCACATTTTATAACTTCTTTAGTCTATCTGATATATATGTTCTTTAAATCCAAAGATGTATAATTTTCCATATTTATGAATGAATGTTAACTTTCTTATCCTGTTTGTGTTTCATTTAATTTAGTTTAGAAATCAGAACAAAAACCATTTCAAAGCCAAATAATTCCTAGAAGTAAAATTTAGAGGGAAGTGTAATTTATCATAATTAATGCCAAACAGAATAAAATATCTTTGCCATGAGGATAAAACATTATCTTATGTAGTTCTGACAATTCCTAGCATATTTTAGGCCCACAAGAACTGAATAGCATTTGTAACTTGCAATAGTTATATATATAACATTGAGATCGTTATCTGATCTTTCTACAAAACTATCCCTTACCTCTACCTAATTAAAGAAATATACTAATTACAAAGGAGATGTCCCAAGGAAAATTTAAAAAAAAGAATACAACTAAAATATAAACACTATAATCGATACAGCTTTTGAAACAATCAAAACAGTAACTATTTTATTTGTTTTTTTTATATTTTTTTTTAAAAGAAACATTTTCGTTTTTAACTGAAAATTCATTTTCTATGATAGTTTAAGGAATATATTCAACATTCTTGATTCATATACACCATTTAAAACATTTCCATAAATTATACACACCAGTGATTGCGACAGATAAAAAAGTAGTCACTGAAGGAGAGAGAATGCAGTGAAAGTTATCACATGAAAATATATGTTACATGATCACCTCACCAGATATAAACCACTAAAAATATAAAACAAAGCACAAACAAGTTAAATATACAAAGTTGCAATGTTTCGTTCACTGTCTGCTACTCAACCAATATTGATCTCTCTAAAACTATGTGCTGATTTGTAGTACTCACTAAATTTGCTAATATGATCAGTTAAAAAGTTATGAAGATATACTAATAACATGAATAATAAGTTTTAGTGTTTGAAACCACACAAAATTCTTCAAATAGTTTTATAAAAAAATGAAAGTCTTTTTTTCCAATAGATCAAAAAGACTTTGAAATTTGGAATAAAACTATAACTTGAGATTAGATTTTTACATAAACCAAGTATATATTTTATTATACAAATTTAAAAGAAAGCATAATCAATAATCAAAATAAACAGATAACCATCAAAATATGATGGTTAATCAAACATAAATAAATGCAATTTAAATTTGAGATTATAAAGGGGATGTGTATGTGTGGAGTATAATGATAATTTTATTATGTTTTAAATAGAAATTAGAACTATTTTTTACAAAACATATACATTTAAGACAGAATATATTTTATTGTTGGTTTCATGTGATTGTTTGACAAAATGGGGTGGGGATTAAAAGTAATCTTAAACACACGCACGCACGCACACAGATTGAGTGTCTGAGTAGGAAATATGAAAAATGGCTCTAAGACAACTGAGAAACGTGGAGATGGTGACAACATGTAAAGCCAGATGTAATGATTGTGACCTGATGCAGGATGAATATGTAAAAAATGTGGTTGGCATCATGTAATATGTATGTATACTGATTTCTTTATATCATCTGAAACAACTGACAAGTGGCACTCTTTAATAGGAAAGATGAAGAGTTCTGATTTCATCGCTTGGCTTTCTTGCCAATAATCATTTTAACACCGCGCCCTCGGCCACGAGACTTGGTTGGTCGGACATAATACTGTTCAGCTGGTTCATCATCGTCACTGCTACCCTGGCCAACATCATCTGCCTCTTGATTTCCAGCCAACATGGCAGGGGACGGTCCATATTGTAGTAATAGTTGAAATGTACCACTGGCACCAATACCAGATAATTGCCTTAGAAAGAGGAAATAAAATAACCTTTTAGTATATTAAACGATAAACAACGAAAAACATAATTTTATAAGTCTACATTAATTATAGCAAAAGTAAAAGGATTTTCACTGGTTTCAACATTGAATTTTGATGTTGTTCAATGAACTGAACAATATCCTCATTAAATTATGGTGTAAATGAGTTGGTATTGCACAGACATTTCCTTACAACATATTTTCAGGCAGACTCATCATAAGACTATGTGATCTATATGACTGTGAAGCAAGTTTCTTAACAATTCAACCATGCTGCATCCACACATCCATACACAAGTACACACCACATGTATCCCAGACCACTTCATCATTTCTTATACTGACAAAGTAGCAGTTGTAATAATCATACCTTTCAAAATGACTTCAATACAGAACAGAGATTAGATGGAATGCAATTCAGCAGTACAGCACAACAAAGGTATACATAGAAGAGAGTGAAAAGAAACAGTAATTACTTGATGATGTTTTTCTTAACAGCTCTACTAATTGCATTCTTAAACAGATGTGGTCGGGTCTCAATGTTGAAATCTTGATGAAACTCTTGCACATAACGCTTGATTAACAGAGCAGAAGCTTGTTTTGGTTCATGAGTAGCAACAATTGCCAGACATACCATGTCTTCCACAGTTTCACCTGGATGATAAACAAAATAACAGAGATTTAGTCATTGCATGAAGGCATTTTCTCTCAGTGTTACTACACAAAATTTTAAAACTATATTGAACAAAAGTGCTTTCTTGTAGTCACTCTACATCCTTATGTCTTAAAAACAGGAAGGATACATTGTATAATGTAGTCCTAGATACAATATGTCTAAAAAACAGGCAGCATGAGATCATGGCTGGAATGCTTTTAACTAATCAGAGCTAAACTGGTACTAAACAACAGAGAAATATAGTTCATATATCAATGAATATCTTAGTTCTGTGAAACACCAAACATTTGTTGTTCTGATTGAACTTAGATGTGTAGCATCAAAATAATTAACATGATGCACACTCCAAGTCAAGAAAAGAACCTCCATGTGGTTATTCACAACCTTGCTAGAAATAGCAGTCAAATTCCCTTCAACCATACCTATGTAGGCCTATGATATAATGGTCACAACTTGAATGCTCTGACCACAGATCTGCTTGAAAACAGCTGGCCCAATGATAAACAACAAACATTAAAAAAATTACTGATTATATTTGATAGTTGCACACCGAAACAAGTTCAGCAATTAAATAAAGTGTTAATCTTTTTTTAATCTAAATCTACCATATACTATGGGTATAAAACAGCTCATTTTAAGAACTTTATTTTAAAATTATGTTCCGAGCACTAGCTTAATAATGAAAAAGTTAATTTACTAAATCTCTTTAAATTCAGGATTATTTTCAGAATTAATTGAAACACATAAGCAGTGTAATTTTATTAGAAACACTGGGCTTGTATACATAAATTATCTATATTTCTGACATTTCATTTTTGCAGCTGAAACTCTGGCAAATAGCTGTGGCAATTTTTATCCAGAGTTTGTTAAAGCTGTATGATAACTGACTATACATATAGAAACAATATATAAAATGTACATATTAAATAAAGTATATCAACTTTTAAAACTTTTATATCAGAAAGTACAATGATATAAAGAGTCTCAGATAAATAAAGTCTGAATTATTTACTCACATTTTCCAGGATTGAATTCATCAATAAGAAGTCTGAAAGTTCCAGAAGCTCCTGTTCCAGTCACTTGTTCCCATAATCCTCGCTCAACACCTTTTTCTAGAGCTTTCTTTAGCCTGACAACAAATAACACATACATATATATATAGATCATGTATATCCTGAGTTTTAGAATAAACACTTTTTCCATGCTAGCACAAGGGACAACTAAAAGAGTTGGTATCAGGAAGGACACCTGACTGTAAAAAAGACCTGTCCAACCCACACCTACATGGAGAAGCAGACATATTACACATTATTGATATGCCTTTGAAATAAACGGCATAATTATCATTTGTTATCTAATTATCTGTGAAATATTATTGTAACTAAAATTTGTGGAGGGAACCTGTGGAAGGAGCAGACCCAGGAAGATGTGGGATGAAGTGGTGAGAAAGGATCTTCAGATGTTGGACCTTGCTGAGATGACAAGAGACTGGGATTTGTGGTGATTTGCTGTATTTGAGAAGAAACATTAAGCTAAGTAAAATCGCGACCATCCATACATACAGGCAAGTCCTTTACGACCATACCCCAACTCCCTCTCCTAGCTGAGAGATTTTTGTCTTGCAGGTGCCAGTGCCACACAGGGGGCACTCATGCTGGTACTATGCAAAGTGCACCTGTGCTGGTGGCACGTAAGGATCACCCAATACACACTGTAAAGTGGTTAGTGATAGGAAGGGCATCCAGCTGTGAAAAACCATGCCCAAAACAGACAATTGGAGCCTAGACAACTCTCTGGCTGGCCAGGTCCTGTCAAACTGTCCAACCCATGCCAGCTTGGAAAAAGGATGTCAAAGAATGATGATGATAATGATAATTTCAGGATTTTAATGAATCAAAGTGCTGCATTTATGAATACAGGACCACAAGCTCAAGCCTTCTGTAATAGCTCCGGAAGATTATTGAAATTTAACTCCAAACAACCAAATATGAAAAGCTAAATACATTAACATGGAAAAAATAACTGTAAACCTTATAACTGCAGATGTTTTAGACATTCAACAATATTTTGAAAAACAAAATTACTTCTTGTCAAGACACACATACATTCTTTTATTTCACACTTAGGTTATTCTAATGTATTTTTATAGGGGCTGTTGAATTGTGCCTCAAGGTAAAACATATTTGATTAAGAAAAAACTTTAACCTTACAATACAGCTGATAGATACAGAAAATGTTTGCTCCAACAATATCCAAATATTATCGATAATATCAAGAAATTACCATAACAGTGAAACAAGGAAAATAATATCCAAATAAATATTGATACATTTCAAAATAAACTAATTAAGCTTTCATTTTGAAATGTATCAATATTTATTAGGATATTATTTTCTTACACTTTTAGGGAGCAGGGAAAATGGGATGTTGTAACTTCTTGTTTTTCCAAGGGAAATTCACAGCTCAAGTTAAACTTAAAAGTCAATTGAAAAATCAATCAAACCTAGTCAATCTTGACTGACAAGAATCATACTTATTCTCTTGAACTTGCTGTAACTGCAAAGAAATACAACTGGGAAAAACTTTTAATAATTTCATTAAATTAATTAATCTTACCTCACTTCAGCATTGACATCTGGATAAAAGTCTTGGATATAACGCTTAATCCGAGACACTGATGCTTCTTTAGGTTCTGACATGAAAGTAATGGCTAGCGGAAACGTGTCTTCAATCTTCAGCTCTGTACTATGTTTTGGCTTCTTTTTCTTTTTTCCTGCACAGCAGAATTATGCTATTAGTTATACACTAAACATATGCTGCTCTTTTAAGACAACATATTTTAACTCAAAACTATTAATCAGTGAAGATACTGCTACAAATATATCAGCACTCTAACCTTTAATAGTCTAATTAACATTATACAAATATGTGTGTAAATATATTTTAATTTATTTCAGTTCTGATTTACATTGTGATGTGCATGAGACACACAAACACACATATATGTAAAGGTTTTCATGGATTAGAAACAAAACAGTAACAAATGGCAACTATCAACAAATTAATGAGTTTGTCTTCTGTTATATATTTAGATAGAAGTACTGGAACTATTTATCACCTCAACGATTGAGCTTATTCCAGTTTTAAATAATTATTTAGTTTAATAGAGACACTGCTCTCTATTGGTGCATTTGTTTAAATATAAATTATTCTGGCAACATTTCATTCCAAAGACATGAACCACCAAAAAGGAATGAAAGATGTGTCAATTCCAGCAGTGCTCCGACATCTTGGTTACCGCCAAATATTTAAAACTCTAGGACAGTTTGATAATAAAACAGAAGTTTTGGCAGCTAAGTTGAAGAACAAACATGTTCATCAAATCCAAAATGAAATGTAACAGGAGGAAATGTAACTACATAAATGGAGCAATATCTTTAAGGAATCAAATGAAGAAATAGCTGAGTGTATTAGTTACCAGAACATGTACACATTTATAAATATGGAAACCATGAGTTCACATTCTTTTATGCATTGACTGCTTTCAGTCGTTAGACTGCAGCAACACTGAAGTACCACCTACAAGGGTTTTTGTTGATTGGTTGGAAGACAGGCAAAGTTGACTTGGACTTAAAGGGAAGTAAGTGAATACCACAAGTTATTTTTATATGATGCACCGATTCTGCAACCCCGCCTACATCCAATGGGCTTGTCTTTACTAAATTTAACTCACAAGACTTTGGTTAACCCAAGGCTACACATGTCCAAGGTGTTAGTGGGATTGAAACTGTGTCTTAAAACTTCTAAAATGAAATCCAGCATGATTATCAGAAACCATGTTATTTGGTCACTGACATTAAACACACCTTAGACTTTATAAAAAACACCAATTTAATCACCTTTCTTCGCTTTCCTTGACTTTTTAGCTGTCTTACTAGAATCATCTTTTGTGGACTTTCTCTTCCTGGTCTTTTTCTCAGTTTCATCAGTGGCTTTATCGCCATCATCTTTTTTCTCATCACTACCGTTCTCACCAGCATCCTGATATTAAAATAACAAACAAAATAAAACATCTTTCAAAAACTTCTATCCTAACCCTTTTGTTACTATATTGTTAACTAAAATACACCCGAGTGTTTCAAATGACTTAGCAACAGGTTCTAACATAAATCTTTTCCAGAATTTTTGTCTCAAATCTACTTTAATTACAGGTAAAACCTGAACGTCATTTAAATTTTGTTGAAATATCACTGCATAAAATGAGTTATTAGTCAATATGATATTATATAGCTTACTTACTAAATGCCATTTATGACAAAAATAATTAATTTCATGCAGTTTATCTTCTTCCCTTTGTTTACATTTTGTGCAGCAATTAGTTCTGGAATGAACCAAAGTAAATAATCCATGGGTTTTAATCATGATGATGACTGATGGGATGCAGTTTGTTCTCAAAATTTTGGAAGAGAAATATTTTAAAGGCCTTTGTTTCATTTTCTTTCTAGAAATCACTGCTTTCAGTACTGCTGTTTGATTGCTTAGACACTTGGAAATTGAAACAGCCAGTTCAAAGTCCACCTCTTAGTTGTATTTCAAAATAATTTGGATTTGCTATTACTAAATCTGAGGCTTATATAATTTTAAAAAAGGAGTAGAACAAAAAAAGAAAAAAAGAGGTGGAGTGAAAAGATTATTAAAAAATGTTGGACAACACAAAATAAATAAAATGGTCTCAGGTACTTTACACCATGGACTGTGTTGGGTGGCTCAGTAAAAGCAACAAAGAAACACACAAATTGTATTCTGTTGTGTGAGACAATAGTCTCACAGATACCAAAAGTGCTAATGTGTTCACATTACTCCCCCCAAAATTTCCCAGTGACTAGGCTAAATGAAAGAAAATGCATTAATCCTGAAGCAGAGTTGAATATTTTGTCTAATGAGTTAATGTAACAGCCGAAGTGGGATATGAATGGATAAGCTTGGATGACAACTGTAGTATGTCTGTCATTCAACCACTGTTCAAGTATTTTTCACAGATTTCTCAGAGGCACTTAGGTATTTTATTTTCTTCTGATGTTGCTGTTTAATCCTTGGCCAGTCTTTATTCAGCAGAGCAACGTGTAAAGGCATTCAGCTGAGATCATTTCTGTATTTTAATCAGACTAGTAGATGTAAAGCTAATTTATCTAATGTAATTTTTTTAGAATATGGTAGTTTGATTTTTAGGAGATTTAGCTGCTATTTCTAGCAGGTCAAGAACATATGTAGAAACTTCCTTGATGACCTATAATGCTTTTGTTTTGAAGGGGAGGGGGAAATGAAATTATGAGAGAATGTATGAAATGGTCACAACTCTATCCAAATCATTGTTAAAAAAGTATGTGAAGCAAAGACATTTGTTCTGTGGTACCTGCTACATGAGCGAAAATAGATACTTTTACATGAATACAAGGATTCAAGTTTAAAGGGGATCAGAATTAAACTGTAACATTCATGTTTTTCCCTAGAGAAATTAGGACTAAAAATTGTTTACAAAGAGCATATATTTTTACATGGTAATCACTGTACAAAAGATACAACAATATCAACACATTCAGTTTATTCAGCAACCACAACATTTGCTAAACTATTACCACTAAATTGTTCTCATCTACTGGAAAACAAAAGAGCCAATGAGGGTACTTCTATGGCTACACGATCTACTAGAAATAGCAACTAAAATATCTTAAAAAAGAAGGTAATATAATCTTGATACATTATGCCCTAAAAAAAATCATATGGTCATAGCTGGAATGCCTTAGATCAGTTTTTTTTTTAAATTAGAACTGACCAGTATTAGGGCTAAACAATAACTGTAGTTGGATGGAAATGTGGATGTCTCTATACACAAAAGGTTTTTTTTAACAATCTTAAAGGATTGATTGCACTAATTAACCATGATGGAATACAGCAAGTTGCTGATTGTGCCCTCAGTTCACATTCATTAGCATCAAATGAACAAGAGGATAAATCTTGGGATAAGACACCAGTCATTTGCAAACAACATTCCCAGGCAACCTGAAGCTTGTTCCCCATACTTTCTATCTGTATACTGTCCTGTCCAAAGTGACAATGCAACAATCTCTGATGCTAATCCACTCAGCTAATTCTATCAATTGAAAGATTAGAAATGAATAAAATTGAAACTGTTTTAATTACTTCAGATTTAGCAGTTTCATCAGCAGTACCATCACTTTTTTTATCTTCGGATCCACTTTCTTTTTTCTTAGATTTGACAACTTTGGCTTCTTCGGAGCTATCTGGCAAGGGCAGACGATAGAAGCCACAATAACCAATTCCTCGAACCTGAAAATGAAGGATTCAGTACAGAAGTTATATAAATACTCAGGTAACAGTGTAGATCAGTTACATATTATAAACATATATAAATGTATACAGGAGATTGATATTCAGTGTTAAATGTCATACACTGGCACATAAAGGTAACAGTGGAGGTTGTCATTCATTATCCAGTCTAGCCTGGAGTTTTGTTATTGTTATTATTATTATTATTATAAACTGTGGAGGGAACCTGTGGAAGAAGTAGATCCAGGAAAACATGATCTTCAAACATTGAGCCTCATGGAAGCAATGACAAGTGATCAAGACCTTTGGTGATATGCCATGTTTGAGAAGACTTGTCAAGCCAAGTGAAACCATAGTCACAGGCACACAAAAAACGCCCTTTGAATGTTAGGCCTCACAGAGGTGATAAGTGACTGAGACCTTTGGTGATATGCTGTGCTTGAGAAGACTCGTCAAACCAAGCTGATGCTGGTGCCACGTAACTGGCACCTCATGCTGGTGGCATGTAAAAAGCACTCATTACATTCTTGGAGTGGTTGGCATTAGGAAGGGCATCTATCTGTAGAAGCCATGCAAATCAGATAGGGACTTGGTGTAGCTCTCCAGCTTACAAGTTTCAGTCAAACTGTCTAACCCATACCAGCATGGAAAGCAGATGCTAAATAATGATGAAGATTATCCTTAGTGCATCAAACAAAATGCTTAGCCACATTTCTTCTTTGTCATTCATCTTTTCAGGGTCGAAAAGAAGGGACCTATGCAATTGACTAACTTCTTTCCCTAAAATTGCTGGCTTTATGCCAAAACTTGAAACTGATTAGCCAGCAAGCTCACAGAATCATTAGAGTATTTGAAAGTATGCTTTATGGCATTTGTTTCAACTCTTCACATTCTGAGTTCAAATCCCACTAAGGCCTTCATTAGTGTCGATAAAAAGTACTTGTCATGTATTAGGCTTCGATGTAATTGACCTGTTCACTCTCCTCAAAATTAGAATTATTACCTCTGCCTTAGCGAAAGTGGAGGTATTGTTTTCAGTTGTGTTTGTTTGTTTGTTTGTCTGTTGACAAGATATCTCAAGAACCGCTGGATGGATTCGGATGAAACTTTCAGGGATGTTAGGCCTCGTGACTGGCACTAACTGATTAGATTTTGGGATTGATCCAGTACCAGAGAAGGATTCTGGATTATTTTTCCTGTTTTTTTACTTAATTTTTGAGAGCGGTCAGGTTCATTTTTAGTATTCTCATTGGTGAGAGCAGTTTAGTTTATTTCAGATATTCTCATTTTAAAAAAGCATCTCTGGCTAATTGTTGAGAGGACGTTGGTGTTGCCTTGGTGGAGATTTGCGCTCTCTGAGTGGTCTTGCTATTATTAGTATTTGAAACACCAACTCTTTAACTGATATCTTAATAGTTCAGATACTGGTCACTCTCATATTTGAGACAAACCACTTGAATAAATTAACTCATACAAACAGAATTCCAACTAATTTAATTCTGTAGGCAAAACCCATAAATAGTCCAGATCATCATCATCATCATCGTCATCGTCTGACGTCCACTTTCCATGCTGGCATGGGTTGGACAGTTTGACTGAGGTCTGGAGAGCCAGTGGCTGCACCAGGCTCCAATCTGATCTGGCAATGTTTCTACAGCTGGATGCCCTTCCTAACGCCAACCAATCCGAGAATGTAGTGGGTGCTTTTTACGTGCCACCAGCACGGGAGTCAGTCAGGTGGGCCTGGCATCGATCACGTTCAGATGGTGCTTTTTATGCGCCACCGGCATAAGAGCCATTCTGTAGGTACTGGCATTGCCCACGAATGGTTGGTGCTTTTTACATGCCCACCAGTACAAGAGCCAGTCAGGTGGACCTGGCATCGATCACATTTGGATGGTGCTTTTTATGTACCACTGGCATGGGAGCCAGTCAGAGGAAACTGGCCACAGCTACGATATTGGTTTTACTTGACTCAACAGGTCTTCTCAAGCATATCATATTGCCTGACGCATCAGGGGTATTTTTAACAGGGCCGGACATGAGTGGCTGCGGTCTCACTTTAGTTGCCAGGTTTTCTCAATCACAGCATATCTCTAAAGGTCCCGGTCTCCCGTCATTGCCTCTGTGAGGCCCAATGTTTGAAGGTCATGCTTCACCACCTCATCTCATGTCTTCCTGGGTCTACCTCTTCCACAGGTTCCTTCTACAGTTAGGGAGTGGCACTTCCTCACACAGCTGTCTTCTTTCAAACATAACATGACCATACCAGCACAGACGCCTCTCTTGCACACCACATTTGATGCTTCTTTGTCCAACTTTTCTCTCAGTGTGCTTACACTTTGTCGTGTATGCACACTGACATTACACATCCAACAGATCATACTAGCTTAATTTCTTTCAAGCCTATGCATGTCCTCAACAGGCATGGTACATGTTTCACTGCCATGTAGCATAGCAGTTCACACACATGCATCATACAGTCTACCTTTCACTCTAAGCGAAAGGCCCTTAGTTGCCTGAACTTTTCCCAGGCTATTCTTGTCAACACTTAACAAGAAGTTTTTACTTTAATGGCTTAGTAAGAGGAGGAAGTTATTTGTTAGTCCAGACAGCTAGCCAGAATGCTCGTAACAGAAAGGACTCTACAAGATACTCAAGGGACAAGCAATGATGTTAAACTGGGTTAAAGATTAATTCTACCATCCAGTTATCTCTGACACAACATTGGTTGACCCAAAGATTATGGTAAAAGGCACTTTCTCAAAGTACCATGCAGTACAATGTGATTTAACCCAAAACAGTATACTCGTGAAGTGAACTTCTAACCCATGCCTGTGCCCACAAGTAAAGAGATAGACATGCATGGGCAGTGGGATTTGATCTACATGAGGCTCCCTAGCTTCGATTAAACTGAGGTCACTCATTCTATTGGCAAACTCTAAGTAATCTATAGACACTTCCCATTTACTAATGAAATGCACTTCAGTATATCTTCACAGACACATTGTACTGCATGGTACTTTGAGAGGAGAGGAGTGCAAACAAGACCTGATCAAATCAATGAAAGGCAGAATGGAATTTGTATGTTAAGAACCAGACAAAATACTTCAACACATTAAGTCTAGTACCTTACTGTTTTTAACAACTCCTTATTCCTTTACTTTGTAATTATTACTATACATACAATAACAGTCACCTTTCACAACATATCATTGGTCACTTTGCTATCTTCCCAGTTCATCTGCTTATTTCAAATAATTCCAACTAATATGTATTTTCAGTTTGCATCTGATAATCAAATACATACTCATCAACATAAAAAGAACCTAACTTCAAAGAATTGAATTAACTCCCAGTATATTATAGTATTATTTTATAAACTCTGAAACATGAAAGTTAAATCAGGTCTATTAGGATTTGAACTTAGAATAGGGTCCCCTGGCTAATACTAATCACATTTAAGCACATAACGAGAGGTTTTTATGGTACCAGCACTAAAGAGATTGCCATGTAGCTTGCAAAAATAAGATCCCTTTCAACTGAATGGGACTACAGTAGACAGGGAAGCAGCTTTATGCTAGGAGATAAAAGGGTAAAGCCTAAGCGATGGAGTCAGAGAAGAACAGGTTTCTTGCTGTAAAGGAACTACATAGTTCCTCACATAAAAGAAAAGAGTGGGAGTGCCTAGGATAGAGATGGAAAGAGATAAAAAATAATGGTGATGAGGTGTTGGGGTGGACTCTCAAGGTACAAGGTGAGTAAAAGTAGTGGGAACAGGAGAACAAAGTAGAAATTGCAAGAATAGGGTGAGTAATAGATTGTTAGAGATCAGAAATGAATGGGTGGGGGTGAGTATAGTGAAGAACAAGAATTGAGGGATGAGAAGTAGGAAAGAATAAATCACTTACCAATTGAACGGAACCAAATCGAACACCTCGCTCAAGAGCAACTTTTAGAAGGCCTGGTTTTAAATCAACCCGGAGGGCAGGATATTTTGCCCCAATATACTGTTTCAACCAATGAAAACGAACGCCTTTTTTCTGAACCACTTTGTTAAGTAAAACCACAAATAAACTGACAGTGTATAACAACCATGTTTGATATAATCAATGATTCATATTACTTTGGTATTATTGGTAACCTTTTAACTTAATTCATTATTTAATCTTCATCCTTCATATAATTCCTTTTACAATGTTCCCACCAAAGCAACATATGCCCCACCCCTCCACAGCAGAAACAGTGCCAGCTTGGGGAAAGTTAGCTCCATTTACAGTATTATTTTTTTTTGTCAACCAAACACAAAATACTGAGTAATGATAAAAATTGATGGTGTTCATGTTGGTTCCAAAGAGTCATTAATATGAAAAAGGGGAAAGCTTAAAAACAAGTATTGAAACTGTATCACAGCCAACTTTGAGAAAAATGAACAATCTAGTTATTGTTATAACTATGGACAATCTACTTATAAATACAGAAAAAGATAAGGGCTCATTTGAAGCAACACAGCTGCATCACAGTTTTGACTCAGTCAACAGGTACTACAAAAATACTATTGTGGTGAAGACAGCAACTAGGTAGCAGACACAGCAGGATTAAACAATAAGCTCTCAGTGAGAGAAATCTATAATATGCTTTTAGATACCACTTGCAACAACTTTCACTTGACTTAGTGTCAACTGCAGTCATCACTTCCTGCTTTGGGCTTTTTTGAGGGAATATATTTGTGTAGTTGCACAATCTGCTAAAAATAGCAATCACATCTCCCACAAATCATGCCCAAATATATATTACAATAATACTGAAGTTAACAGCACTTGCTCAATCATCAAAGTTAAGTAAGTAGCTATAATAATAGTCTCTTCAGTGAAATAATTATTCTTGTTTCTATGACATTTTTATGGCAAACAAAATTTCATATATCTGCGTCAACTTTCTACAACTTAATAAAGCATACATATGTCATAGTATGATCTAATAACTTTTCATGTTGTAGTTGTATAAGCATCACTGTACAATATAACTTAATAACTATCATGTGTCTCAGTACTATGATTTGTCAACTATATACCTGTCTCAGTGCTATAAATTACTAACTACACTTGCCACAGATGTGTAACGTGTAACAAAGAACAGCCATACAGTACTCCTGTAAAAACACCCAGCAATAACCAATACATACAGCTTGCAGGTTCTTAAGCTATTAAAGTGTTAACTAATCACAATTTCAAGTTTTTCCTCTTCACAGCAAACTAACTTATTCCACTTTGTAAACTTCTTTTTATTTCCTATTTGACAACATCATTAACTTCCTTGGATTCTACTGTTTCATTAAATGAAATATGTTTGCTCAGTTTGATTCACAAAAAGTTTTGTAAAACAGGAATATATGAATGAATGAAAAGACAGAAATAAAAGGATACAGGATTTCCTGACTCTTTCAGAGCTTCATCAATAATGTCTTTCATTTTTAATCGCAATGATTCAGCTTGCACTGTTGGTTTTTTCTTTGGTTTCTTTTCTTTTAACAAACCTTTATAAGCCGAAGTTTCTTTGATGCCAATACCTTTTCCAAATTTCTGGCGCACAATCTAGACATTTGAAATATTAATTATTCATTGATTAATTTATCATATAGGTAAGACATTCCATATAAAAATCATACTTATCAAATATAAACAAAGCGTTTTAAATAATCTAATTTGGTGATGCTAGAAGTAAAATACAAAGTTAATCAAGTACACACCATTATCATACATGTAAGCCATTGAACTAGAAAAATACTCCAGTTTATGTTTATATAAACTATTAACCTAGTAGTAACATACAACTATATATAGATCATTAAACCAAATAGTAAGAAACTCTTAAATGTTAAAATTAGGTAATGAAACTTACCTAATTTATACATAATGGTATAAGATACCTAATGTATTGATTGTATAGAAACAGGAGTAATAATGGTTTATCTGTCATGTGTGTTAAGTTCAGATGACACCAACTTCTATAGCTGTGATATATAATATATCTTCACATGAATCATATATTGATATATCATAAACCATCAATGACTTTCATATTTCAGCTAAGATTTCTAACAGTAATATTTACTGTATTACGCAATGATCTTTCAATTCTTAGGAACAGAGTCATTAGATTATGTATAATCTGTCAATATGCATGGCTTAATACAAAATAAAAAAAAGCTTGTGTTTTCAAGGATAGTCAAGGGTTACATATAGAACATTACTTGAAGTATTACAAAGTAGTCAAGTACATATAATTCTTCAAATATTAGTCAAAGCAATACACCAAATTTGATAAAGAATTAAAGTATTGTGTAAAAATAAAGAGAAATTAAATAAAATTAATAAGATGAATTGTTGATGTAGATCAAGAAAATCTAGGATTAAATTGGCAGTGTAGATACTCTAATGTAGAATTGTTAAATAGGTGACAATAATAAAGTATAACAGAATCCACTTCCAAGTAACTAACTTAGTAAATAGTAAACCTCATTTTTTACAGTAAACATAAATTGATAAACAGTAAACCTCGTCTTCAGAGAGGAAAGATTTTTCAATACATTTATATTATACAAATATATGCATTAGTGACCTAGAGAAAAAGGACATTAGACTTAACTTAGAAGTAAAAGTTACTACTTCATCATAGTATAACATCCACCTTCCTTGCTAGCATGGGTGGAACAATGAATACTTCCACTAATAAGAACCTGATGACAATTGGAGGTTACCTGATCAAAACATGGTGTAGATTTTTTTAAATGTTTCTACTATGAAAATGAGATCAGTAGCCAAAAAAAAAAAAAAAAAAAAAAAAAATTAATCTTATTACCAACTCACCTCAGACATATATTTAGATATTTAAGAAATTAGTCAAATTATTACCTTTTTAAAGTTAGGAATATCCACAACTTTGGATGCATCTAACTGACATGTTTCGGCATAGTAATCATAGAGTATTAACATTGAAATAGATGTACTGTCTCGCTCTTCAAAGTTATCATCAAGCCTAAAATGAAAAATTAGTGTAAAACATAAAACTATAACTGCAGTGAAATATATAGCTTGATATCAAATAAGAAAGATACAAAATAAAGAATTCAGAAGTTTTAGTAAAATTTGAGAACTATAGGCATGTCAAAAACTTAAACAAATTAAATGTAGAGGAAAATAGATGTTACTAATAATATATATTAAAATAAGGATTGGTTACAGAATAATTTGTTGTATAATTAACAATGAAAATGTGGAAATTTTCATTGCTTACATTAGTATGAGGCCACAAATGTATTAGTGGTATATTACATTGAATCTGGTGGCGGTGCAATGGCCCAGTGGTTAGGGCAGCAGACTCGCAGTCATAGGATCGCGGTTTCGATTCCTAGACCGGGCGTTGTGAGTGTTTATTGAGCGAAAACATCTAAAGCTCCTCGAGGCTCCGGCAGGGGATGGTGGCGAACCTTGCTGTACTCTTTCACCACAACTTTCTCTCACTCTTTCTTCCTGTTTTCGTTGTACCTGTAATTCAAAGGGGCCAGCTTTGTCACACTGTGTCACGCTGAATATCCCCAAGAACTGCGTTAAAGGTACACGTGTCTGTGGAGTGCTCAGCCACTTGCACGCTAATTTCACGAACAGGCTGTTCCGTTGATTGGATCAACTGGAACCCTCGACGTTGTAAGCGACGGAGTGCCAACAACAACAACATTGAATCTGCTATTGGTATATTTTGATGAACTCAAATGAATAAAAACGAAATGTTAATATCATCAGAAAGAAAAAGAATGTAGCAAAATATAAGAAATCTCTCTGGCCAGCATTCTATTAAATTCTACCACCAAACATTCTCAAATTAAGAAATATTAAAAGACAAACCATTCCATCAACTTGAGCTCAGCAGCAGGAACATTTCTTTTACGTTTTTCTGTCAAAACTGTATCATCTAATTTGGAAAGAATCTTTGACCCAGCTCCACCTGATTTCGCTGTCTCAGTGGTAGTAGGCTGCTTGGCTTTATTCTTTGTGTCTGTTTTAGTGGGAGTAGCTGCTGCTGTACTGGATTCAGATCGGTTTGAAGCATCTTCATCTGCTGCAGATGGTGTTGCAGTGGATGCTGCTGTGCTTGCTGCAGCAGCTGCTTTAGATTGTTGTGCAGTCTTTTCAGCAAGGTATTCTGCTGTCACTCTCTTGAGTTTGATGGCTGGCATGGTGCAATATAAAGCTGGAAATAAGAAAATAAATATTTTTAATAACAACATGCAGTTATTAGAAAGAAATTTATTTTAATTATAAATGATGTTGACGAAGCCATTTCTACACTATACCATCACCTACATAAACTTTAAAGGAAACTTCCTAACAATAACAAAGCACATCATATCTGTATAGCTACACCATCCTCACCATAATTTTTGTATGCTTCAACACATCTGCCTATATATGAAGGTCTCATCATTTGTTCTGATCCTATGCTTTGACATTATACTACACAGATTATTATTTACAACCACAAAATGCATCATGCAGTGATCAATTTTACTCAGCAACCTCCCTGACATTATCTGATTTCGATGTAATTTACATGGCACCATCACATTTCTATACCATATATCTAAATCATATATGTTGCATTTCTCAGTCACCTATATAAACACCATCACTCTTCTACAAATATTGCATAATTCACTTTATTCTGTAAAATGTCTTACATTCAACTGATAAGTGAAATAATTAAAAAGTTCAACATCAGCACATAACTTTCCATTTAAATCATCATATCTAATACAAACATACTCTTTAATGAGGAGATGATACAGTCAACTCTATTACGTAGCTGATACTAATTTTGTCAACACTAGCAGAATAAAAGGCAAACTTCACTACAGTAAAAAAAAAAATGAACTAAAACAAAGTTTCATGCTTTCCAAGTTCTGGTGTTCTATTTTATTCTTTAAGCTTTAAGAAAGAAAGAAAGAAAGAAAGAAAGAAAGAAAGAAAGAAAGAAAGAAAGAGAGAGAGAATAATTTCACTTCAGACTTGTTGCACTTTAATGACTATTAAGACACAAATCTTTTGGAAAAGAGCCCCACTTAAACTTGATAAAATATTTTTGATGTCAATATATTTCTTTATGAGAATATAATTTTGGAGTGAGTGCTATTATTGGCAAGGAAAACTTACCGAACTTTAGACAATAACTTAGTTACCTCCCTTGTTATACAACTATCCTGAATGCATAATCTGTTATTTGCACAATACAAAACTGATGCAGTATACCAGAAATGTATTGAAGCTAAGTGAGAACGAAAAAATATCCATTGAAATAGTATACAGTGACTCGTAGAAAACCACAACAAATTATTTATTATTTATTTTGCAGGCATCTAAAAACATTAGCCTTGATGATCATTTGAGTTGAAAGGAGTCCAACAAGATAATGATTTACAATTCATAAAAAAAACTTGATAGGTTACTTAAATGAAAGCAAAGCTAACTTCATTAAAAGGTAGTGACACTGAAAGTACCCATTCTTAATTTAGGAGCTAGAGAGAACTTATATTTCCAATATATAGTTCTTTCATTTTACTTCTGTTGGTAATAATTTGAGAAAAGGCATGAATATCACAACTTCTCTCTCACAAATACCACTAAAGATGATCCCTTGTTTATCACAGTTATCTTGACAAATGATTCTGTTTACAAGTAAAAGTATGTGACCAAGTTATCAGGGTGTTGAGATCACAATCATAAGGCTGTAAGTTCAATTCCTGAACCAGGTGGCACTTGTCTTCTTAAGCAAGTCACTTCATTTCAGGTTACTCTAGGATAATAAACTGAAAATAAATTCCAGCAGAGTGCTGGTGCAGCCCTCTCTCCTCCTAGCAGTTATATCCTGGATGTTCACTGGTTTCAAGAATGGGAGACTGAGAGGGTGTCTACATCAGCTTATGATCACAAAGGCACTTAAAACAATTTGCAATAGCATAGTACACGCTACCAAGTAATACTCACTTGCAAGTAATGGCTATGGGTTTTTTTTTCTCTGACATGGATAAATTTAGTCTCTTTGATTAAACAAGTTTGGAAAGAAGGTGTGTATAACTAATTCAACCAAAGTATATTATTAATATTAATTTAAGTGGTTCTGGAAAGATGAAAGGTAATTAACCCAAGTGGGTTTTGAACAATTCAAAATATTGAGATATATTGTAAGTTATTTATAATCTATTTTTGGAATTTGATAAGACTATTTAGCAGTACTTGTCAATAAAGGCTGCATGGTGAAGGTCTCTATTTGAAATGTTAGGTATTTCCATTTACAAACTATATGAAAATGACTCAATTTCCTGCTGTAGAGCCATTAGTTTTGGTACTCCATTTTAGAGGGATGCAGTTAAAACTTTTACCTGGACTTGTATATAATAGTAGCTTAGTTAACTCCCTTGTTATTTTGCTTGCTTTCTGAATTCCTGTATACTTGAGTCAATGGTTACTTAACTTGCAAAGAATAATAGCAGCCAAATTTACAGTCAACCATTTTCCAAAAAGAGAGGGCATGTTAGATAATGTAATTTAAGATGCACCCTAAAAAGACAGGATGGTCATGGCTGGAATGGTATGGTCGTAGGTATATTGACCAATGTTGTCAATTCCTTTAGATCAATAATACTTTTTAAAAGCATATAAAAGCATAGTGGGATAGATCTCTAAGTGTCCACTAAAATTGAACACAGAATTACATTTAGTTAAAAATACCCTCCTTACATACTATGTAGAGGTTGTTTACAGTCAATATTTTATTGTTACTTACTTCAAGAACCCTGAAGTGAAAGTCAAAACCCTACCTCTAACAGTAGGATATAGATGGAACTTTAAATATTATAAAACATCTGGGTTAATCAGATGTTTTACATATTTATATGAATTGTAGTGAATCGCAAATAGACAGCTCCAATGTTCACCAAGGCTATTGTTTACGGATGCTTAGTTAGTTTCTCTTGCCTTGGTTATTACATGCTCATAGACAAGCTCTGACACAGTAAATCTAGCCATGTCTATCTCATCTTCGATTCAGATAATACATATAAAGCTGCATTTAAAACATTCTCAAGGGAAGTATAATACTAAACTATTGATCAAGAGGGATGAAATGAAAACTCAACAAGACCATTAAAGTTAAGATCTTGTCACAAGAAATAGTCTTTCTATAGGTGTGTATCATTATTATTACTTAAGTAACAGAAAAGTGGGATGTAAAATACACCATTTTGAAAATTGGCCGTTGCCAATCCCGCCTGACTGGCCTTCGTGCCGGTGGCACGTAAAAGCACCCACTACACTCTCGGAATGGTTGGCATTAGGAAGGGCATCCAGCTGTAGAAACTCTGCCAAATCAGATTGGAGTCTGGTGTAGCCATCTGGTTCACCAGTACTCAGTCAAATCGTCCAACCCATGCTAGCATAGAAAGCGGACGTTAAACGATGATGATGATTATGATGATGATACCTATGTCCTCAATTCAAATCCTACTGAGAGAAGTAGGGAGAGCTTTATTGCACATGTAAGTTCAATAAATTATGATCAGACATGGACTGGGGCCAAATTAAAGTGGTCTTGCACTAATGAGAAACATCGTTATTATATTTATTACACTGCTCAATAAAGTTTGAATAAACTTGTGTTAGTGAAATTTAATAACATTATAACTCAAAGTCCATCTGATGCCTACTAAATTAGAAAAGTAAATTGGAAATATCTTACAAAACTATCAACATACTGAGAGAGAGAGAGAGAGACAAATGGAGTGACAATGGTTGTGAAGTTAACAGGCTGGACAGCTGATCACATGGTAATATGGTCAAATGTCATCATCATTCAACGTCTGTTTTCCATGCTGTTTTCATGGAGAGCTGCCCAGGCTCCATCAGTCTGATCTCTATGGCTGGATGCCCTTTCTAACATCAATCACTTAACAATGTGCTGGGTGCTTTTACATGGCACTAGCACAAGTGCCTTTTGTGAGGCACCAGTATGAGTGTTTTTTATGTGATGCTGGCGCAAGTACTTTTTATGTGACACTGGAGTAAGTACTTTTTATGTGACGCCGGCGCAAGTACTTTTTATGTGACGCTGGCACAAGTACTTTTTATGTGATGCTGGCGCAAGTACTTTTTATGTGACGCTGGCGCAAGTACTTTTTACGTGATGCTGGTGCTAGCGCTTTTTACATGGCACCAGCACATGCCATACTACTAATTCTGCTTTAACCATTTTGCCTTCAATGGGAATGAGAAAGAAGAAAACAATAACTCCTTACTATTACTCTTATCAGAAATATCATTTTATTAAATGTTTCACTAAAATTTACCACACAAATCTTAAATCATGGAACAGCACTGCAACCAATGCATCAAACATACAATTTAAATTGCCAAAGAAAAAACAACTTGAAAATTATAAAAGAACAGAGCTCTTGAATTAGCTTATTGTTTTCAACATGGATTTTGAAAAAATCAACAGCTATCAATTGGAAAAGTGAAATTGACTGTTTTTACAAGAGATATACAAAATATCAAAGAGGTTCTCTCCTCCCAGCAAGAAGTGATCCCATCTTCAATATAAGTTAGTTTTATTAATCTCTGAAGTTATAAACCACTAAAATACAAAATACAACTAGAAAAGCAGAAATTTAAATCTCATTAGGTATAACTTTCAACTCACACACTAGCTATTCTGATAGGTAGTAGATTGATAGGCATTCCTAAGGGACAATCTACTGATAAACTTTGTGACTGGAGTAATGCTCCACTCAGGCAGTGGGTAGCATGGTGATAGAATAGTATAGTAGATAGGGCAATAAGATTTAAACCATGGGCCTGGGAGGAACGAGTAATGCTCCACTCAGGCAGTGGGTAGCATGGTGATAGAATAGTATAGTAGATAGGGCAATAAGATTTAAACCATGGAGGAACAAAAAAAATATAGAGAGTAGCAAGCAGCAATATATAAAAAGTAGTTAGTAGCTAGGAAAAACCTGAAAGGAAGAGGTTGGCTAATCTTCTCTAATGCAAAGTTAGGAGTATAAAGTATAACAGAATGTCACTGAACAGAGATCTCATCTAAATAGCAATAGCACAATTAGTCTGGGTGACAGAGATAAGAAAAAGACATGAAAGTGTTACTGAGAGGTTGTAAACGCAGAATATAGAAATATCATGGATTTCTTAAAATGAAATCAATAAAGGAGATAACTGTATAAGTAAATTAAATGATAATAGTAAATCAAGTAAGGACATGCAGGGACAGAAAGCAATAGGTCCTTCAGGATTAGTTGTGAAGATGCTGAAAATTTAGAACATATATAGTGCCGCTGGACTGGCTCCTGTGCAGATGGCACGTAAAATACACCATTTTGAGCGTGGCCGTTGCCAATACTGCCTGACTGGCCTTCGTGCCATTGACACGTAAAAGCACCCACTACATTCTCGGAGTGGTTGGCGTTAGGAAGGGCATCCAGCTGTAGAAACTCTGCCAAATCAGATTGGATCCTGGTGTAGCCATCTGGTTCACCAGTCCTCAGTCAAATCGTCCAACCCATGCTAACATGGAAAGCGGACGTTAAACGATGATGATGATATAATTACATGTTTAATTAATCAAGTAGAAAGGGTGTTATTTCTAATGATTGACTAAAAAGTCATGACAAATAATATATACCGGATAGCTTAAGTATGATACTTTGAGTTGATACTAGAATGTAGATTTCCAGATGCCATATTTCTTGTTAGATATGAAGGTGATCTGTAGATAGAAAGGTACTGAGAAAACAAAGTGTAGATGAATTGTTTGTCAAGATATCTATGAGAGTGCTGCAAGATTTAGGTTGACAATGAGTTTAAAGAGAACTTTAGTGTAAAGGTATGTTCACTAGAACTGTCTCAACATCTATTGATATTTGGACAATAGTATAGTATATCAAGATTGTATACTCTGAGTAAGTTTTATATACTGGTAACTTGATGCTAGTTGGTGCTAGAATCTAACAAAAATTTATAGTCCAAAGGTCTAAATATTAATATGAAAAATATAATGTACTAGTTGGTAAAGGAAGGCACAAAATTGTAATGACAGCTGAAAAGTGGCTTTGCTCAATATTTAGAAACCTGATACAGTGTACACTATGTGAACAATGAAGACACACTAAATGCAGTGAAATAATAGGAAAATTAATCAAGATACAGGAATTAAGTAGTTGATAGGTTCTGTGACCTATGTGACTTAACTAGTGAGGTTGTAGGGAAAACTAGAGTAAACACGTGAAAAATGTTTAGTGAGTTATCTCTGTTATCAAAATAGGGCTCTTGTATATAAAACAAATTGTATGCAACATATATAAGAAGGGCAATGCTATGACAGTGAGGCATGAGGCATTGGTTGTAGATCTGTGAATGCTGGAGAGAAATGAGTCAAGTAAGGTTTACTGGACGTGTAATTTTAACCTACAGGAGAGGTAGAGTACAAGTATGTGGTGAACAAGAGACTGGGTAATACATATAGGTACCAGCTGAAAAGTACAGGAGACCTATCAATCCTGGGCAAGTGTTGCGCACACTCTTAATGTAGATCTTCCTACTGGCTCAGGGATAGTACACGTTTTAGCCTATTTGATCATAAAAGTTCTAGACTGCAGATTGAAGATTCACATTCACAACTTGCCGCCATGAAACTCTGGCTGCCAAGACATCATAACAAATGACATCAAACCTAGCTTCAGCTTTTGATATACTAACTTTGACTCAATGAGTTAAAGCTTTTCAATAAGTATTATATTATATATATAACTATGTATATGCATATATAACACTGAAAAGTATTATATATAACTATATATGCGCATATACCAATACCAAAAGGTAGTAACTGTTAGAATATCTGGCTGTAGATTACTTAAATTCATTCAATCTAAAATCAATAGTGAGATATTTAAAAAAGTGTCCTTGGCAACCAAAAGGGCAAGGGGCTCAGCCCCTTGCCCTGCCCCTTCGCTGGTAGTATACTGTGAACCTTCCATTGTATAGGACACTATTCTGTGGAAGGTAATAGTTCGAAATCCAATAGTATATAGAATTAAGTGTACTGCCAATGATACAATAACACAGCTGTGGGATCTTTTTTAAAACGGGGGCCACATTTTTCATTAACGAAACACTTTGAAACTTGGAACACTGGTAGAATGTGTCATATAAAACATCTTTTTCTCTTAGTCTTCTTAAAAAAAAAAGAAATCCATAAGTTATTCCATGTTAAAGTTGTCGTATTTCTATAATTTCAACCAATCACTGACGTCCATTCAGCCGATATACATTAAGTGCCGACTACATAAACAAACGATTCTGAAACAATTAACCCTAACCCTAACCCTAGGGTTAGGGTTAAAGCAAATTTAAAATGAAAAAAGCAAATAAAACGAAGGTATGGAGATTAAATACGCTTTACATCGCTTAATCAGCCAAAGGAGTAAATATAAACAACTGAATACTTGTCAGTGATTGGTTGAAATTATCGAAATAAGACAATTTTTTACATGAAATAAATCCGAATACAAAAATATTTTTCTGTTCTATAACACAAAATAGATAAGTATACGAAGTTTGAAAGTCTTTCCGTACCAAAAACATTACGTAAAACATTAATGAAAAATGTGGCCCCCGTTTTAAAATAGATCCCAGCTGTGGTTGACAAACTTATTATTCTGATGTTTTTTTCATTTGGTCATTTCAACTCTGCACAAACACAATGAAAAATGTATTGGCACATGCATGTACAACATATTTTGATGACAATGAAGCATGTAGACTCCACAATTCCACAACATGTGTATTGAACAAACACACACATATAACGTTCGTGTGCACGCGTGCGCGAACACACATATATAACACATACGCAGAAGTTGTTTATTATGATTATGGATGGTATCAAAATGTTATCAAATAGTTATTGTTATTTAAAAGGCTCCGTCTCAAAATAATCACAACAAGCAACGGTATGTGTGTGTAACGCGCATACATACAGGCACATACGTATATTCTTATTAACTTGATTTGAACATCAAAATATATCACCAGGCAACATTAAAAAATGTGACTAAAAAATATACATCAATGAAGAATTTTAGTCAGATATCCGCCGCGCTCTCTTACACACACAATCATGGCAACTCCCAAATAATTTAAACAAAATTTCAGAGTAAAATGGAGAATGAGCAATTTTTTCTTCTTTATGGTACGTCTAAATAACAAGTACTAAATAATTAGAAAATAAGAGCCAAACAAATTTTTAAAGTGAATAAAATGAATTCAGGTCATTGTTGGGAAAGGGTGTGACGATAAACTTTAGAGAAATTGAGGGGAGGGGCAAGTAATCCAGAAAGATAATCTGGCAGTATTGGCATAATTCAACACAGGTGTGTGTATATAAATCCTCGATTGTTTAATCTAGACAGGTAGTGAAAAAGCACAACATCTCGTGGTTAGTAGCGCCTGTTCGCACTTCAACTAGCCGAGAAAGGATTCGAATTTTTTTTAATGAAAACAAACAAACAAATAAGTGTATTTATTTCAAAACAAAAAATAGCTTATAAACGTTTCACCTATTTAATGGGGTTGTAATGGTGGAAATTACAGAAAAATAAACAACGTCAATTTATTCTAGAAAGCAAAAAAAGAAAAAAGAACTATAGTGTCGATAAAGGAAGGAGTCTGTTTACTACATGGATATGGAAATCAATAATGTTGGCAGCGATATGTTTACGTTGATTACATTTGTCATATATCAAGATACGATAATTTAAAATTAGTATTTTCTCTAAATAATATATCGTGGTCGCTAAAAATCAGGGGATCAAATATAATTCTTTTTTAGAAAAGCATATCTCTCTCTGTATATATATATTGATCACTATAATCGTGGTGAATCCCAATCTGAAATTCTACATTAATTCCACTGAGCTACTAAGTTCCCATTTGCTGCTATAAAACAGCACATTCTCCATTATATGAAATATTGGAATATACCGTACAACGGTCTATCCGCCCCTTTATTACATTGTGTTACATGACTACTGACTGATGTCATGAGAGCGGGGCAACACTTGGAGCTGAAAGGGTTTATGCACACATAAAAATAAGGTCAATAGGCAGTAAGTATCCGAAATGGAATACTCTTGTACATTACAGCGTACGCTAATATATATATATATATATATATATATATATATATATATATATATATATATACATATATATATAAGAGATGGATGGTGTAGTATGTCCATGTTAAACAACGATTACTTCCAATATGTTTAGCAACAGAACGAAATGAAAATACTGCAACAGAAATCAATAGCATCGCTTCAGAATTTATACGCGCGCGCGAATGAATGAGACACGTTAGCAGTTGATATAACATCAAAACTTTTAACAATTTAGATTTTGAAAAATATATCACTAATATCTGAGCTAGAGTATTGAAATTAAACACGCAACACTGGCTAACATTATTATTTCTTTTCGAACAAATCAAATAAATTTATCAATTATGCACAACGTTTCATCGGAGAGATGAGGTAAAAATAAACACGGGTGAATGTAAACAATTCTTAAGATTTCGTGAAACACGTAGATAGTATATATAACAAAATTATAAGACTAACGACGAGGGAGCCTTTACGTGATCACTCAATCTACTAAAAATAGCTGTTAAATGTTCTTCTAAATATTCCATCTTAAAAAAGGGACATACTGGAAAATAAAATTATGGTAAAAAGAGAAAAAAAATTAATGTTTGATCACGGCTGAAACGCTATTGACTGATGGTAAGTTTGCTTGGCCACTGCAAAATAGGGCTAAACAATGTAAAGCGAGAAAAATATAGCAACTGTGCAAATTTTAGTAGTTGGTGTAAATTTCACCTATAAAGTATACACACATATTTTTATTTTCGTTCCTCAAGGATCGCACGTAGTGAGGAACTACGAGTAGTGACGGAGGCTTCTCACGAATAAACTATATATTGAGTACTTCTGTTTGTGTATCCGAAAATCACCACCAGCGATGTAAGCGAAACTGAGTAGTTTACAATGAGACCTCTGGTTATTGTTGTTTACCCTTAACGTAAACCACGATCGAGCAAACCTATAGTTAAAGGCCTGCCAACCACGATCATATCGGCCTTTTTTTTTTGTCTTTTAGGATATACTATCCAATATTTTAATATATTAAAAATGTAAGGTGTGATTTAGCTGCTATCTCTAGCAAGTGCAACAATCACGTACAGGCTCTCTCGTAAACTTGGAGAGAAATTGGTTGTGGAGGAAAGCGAAAATAGAATGGTTGGAACAGAAATATATTACATTACTGGCAGAAAATATTCGGAGTATTTAACTAAAACGTAACATCAGGTGAAAACTAAACACACACACACACTACACATATACATGCATATGACAAACAGACTACGTTTGTGCAGGTGGTGGAGTTTACTAACCGTTTTAATTACATATTTTTATATTTTAAAAAGCTATAAATATACATATGTTGTGGATAACTATCTGTTGAAATGCTTTATAAATCATTACTTCAGAAACTTTAATGGGATTCCTGTGAATAATGCTTCAGCAATTCAGTTAACCAGCAACAAATGATCTTATTTTTAAAACATAAACTATGCATTTAAGGAAGGACTGATAGCGACTCCACTAGCAAAGAAATCCTTGAATGGTTGTATTATTAATTCTTTTGAACTTCATGGTCCTAATATAAAAGGATCACTGCAAGATATATATGTGTGTGTGTGTGTGTGTGTGTGTGTGTGTGTGTGTGTGAAACTGAAATGAAAGTATCAGCAACTAGTTATTTAGACCCAAGTGCATTAGCGTGGGCAACCAGCTAGGTCAGGTTCCTTGGTAACATACATAAAAATATTAAGTGTAATGAAATTACCACAAAATTCACAAATATGGAAGGATTGTTTTCATTTAGAAAATTCGCTACTACACACTCACACAAACAAGATCCTTATAACAGATTTGTCTTTTCTGTAATTCAGTATTTTTGTAAATAGTGATGGTCGCCCATAAACACTATGTTTGACACTCTTGCTAATCGGCAATGTTGAGGTCTGTCAGCGCTGACAGAACAGTCCTTTGATCAATAGACGTTCCAGCTATAATCGTCCCCGTATTTAATTCAAACAGTGGCATCGAAGACTACACTATTCAATGTCCTACATTTTAACGAAGAAGGTAGGATGTCGTTTAAAGATTTGGCTCTTCCTTCTAGCAGATAGAGAGGCCATGAAGAGGATCACTAGTCGTTTAGTCTCCACTCTTCCTTCTAGCAGATAGAGAGGCCATGAAGAGGATCACTAGTCGTTTAGTCTCCAATCAGCCCTATGTCCAAATGCATTCCAACCGTGACCACCCATCCAGTCTTTATGTATATCTAGAATCATTATCCAATGTGGCCTTCCCCTTTTTATGTGGGGTGTGACGTGGAGATGGGGATACGATTTCTAGTGGGTTAGCGACTACATAGAGGCCTCCTTGTTTAGTTGCAAACAGAAGTAGAATTTCCAAAGGAATAACAGAAATGCATGTTCAGTAAGCGTTTACAATTTAGAAGAAACTATGCAAAGATACAGACATGATGAGTATTTGATTGTTGTTTAACCCCAAATCAGCAAACCTGATTGAGAAAACCTATGATCAAAAACATTCGAGCTGCGACCATCCATCCCGCCCTTTTTCATTTCACAAACCTAATGTGTATGGGATGACATCATTCAACGTATCCTGTTTTTAGCACTATAGGGAGTGAGTTGAAGGAAATTTGTAAACTATTTCTAGCTAATCGAGCGAAAAACGTAACGGCCCCTTCTTTGGCTCGTGGTGAAATCAGCAAAATCGCGGGAAAGTATGTATTAGTAAGAAAAGTATAACAATAGATGAAATGAAAGCGAAGGTAATTAGTAATGTTGAGACATTGAATTAGCAAGGGAGAAGACAGACAGATAACTAGATCGAGGTGTATGTACGTGTGAAACAGAACGACGACGGCAACAAGCGTGACTAGTAGCCATTTTGAATACTAATCAGCAGATGACCTTTCGTAATGACACACATTTTGACGTCATTTCAGCACTATACTGATGGACAGCAGACGTTATTTTCATTGTTTGCAGTCAGAAAAATGCTCAAGCCAATCTGTCAGACCATAAAGAAATATACAATCAAGGGAAAAAAGCATCATTTCTTACCGTGTTGCTATTAATTAAGACAGCAAAACGTGCATTCAAAGATTCAGGGCTGGTTGAGAGGAAAACAATGATGGTGCCAAGATCTGACCAATAGGGAGTGCAGAGAGTAGATTTATGTAAATTAGCAACTTGTACAACGTCGTAGTTGTGATAGTAGTAGTGACAGGAGGAGGTCGAAAAGAACGGGTAGGAGGAAATAAACATACGTGGGAGGAGGAAGAAGCTAAGATGTAGGAGGTATGACGCGCAACGAACACAGTTAAACACGCACACTTATAAATACATATTATAGATATATCCTATGAATATAACGGATAGATATCAATGGGAAAAAAAGAACAGGACCGCAGTTAAATGGGATATACACGCGCGCACACACATACATATATAGAGTATCTCGAAATGATGTTGCAAATTTCAACCAAAGCGATACATAACAGCAACATCTGTATACAAGACTGCTTGCATGGCCTAAATATCAAAACCCCCACCAGCCACTTTTATTTTACAAATGAATAAATTATGAATAGTTATGAAGAGAAAGAAGAACCTACAGTAAGACTAAAAGCAACACAATATGTAAATTTATATAAAAATATACACATATTTACATATAACACACATGCACACATATTTACATGTCTTCATATTTTGTAACTATTTATATACGTTTTTAAAAATCTCCTACGAAGTTAAACGAAAAACCTCGGTCTATGCTAGAAATGTATATTGCTAGACAGTCTAAACAGAATAAATGAAGCAGGTATATGTAAATGAACAAAGTTGCATGCAAGATTTCTATGTGAACAAGGAAGGCAGTGAGAGTTTAGCTAAAAAGCGCCATTATCAACTGACGCGAATCTTTTTCTTAAATCAATTCAGCAAAAACATCCTGCAAAACACTACTTGAGAAAAATAAACAGATGGCAAGGTGAGATGAAATAGCAAAAAGAGAGTAATTGAACGCAGGTAAAAAAAAAATTAAAAACTCTCTAAAGCATCGGCGGAAATTTGTGAATAGTTAAAGAATTATTAATTTTCTATCACCTACCTGAAGCCGGAGATAAAATAAAAGCAAACGAAGAGTTGAATATCTGCGAAGGGACTAAGTGAGACAGAAAACACACACACACACACGCACTTACAGACTCACATACTTACAGACACACACATATAGACTGAAAGTGAACCACTATAAACTTGACGACTACATTCACACAGTCGAACCATGGAAGAACACTTTTTCCCGTGACATCATCGCAACAAACCTGTGCTTTCGTCATGATTGCCATTTCGTTAAGGAGACAAGACCCTGTCAGATATTTTGAAATAAAAATCTCCCAAGAAATTTTCAATGTTTTTTTCTCTAATTTCTTTAGCCATAATTTTTCACAGCAATTTTTATCTCAGAAAAATATTTCATCCCTAGCTTTCATTTTATCCAGAATAATATATTTTGTATATCATATTTATTTATCAAATGGCCCTTCATTTGGTTAAAACTAAGAATGATATAACAACACTGGTTTAAATTTTCGTCCATATTTTTACATTCACAAATTAAAAAAAAATAGTTTCTCCACAAAACCAGTATTCAAAAAATCCATAGAATAAATTGGGATGGAAAACTAGACACTAATATTTTTTATAACTAATTAACACCAATTATCATATGTGTTACAGTAGTAGGAATATGTGCACCCAATAAATAACTTAACATTAAAAAAAAAAATCAATGATAAATGGTTAGAAATTTAAGAATTAAAATATGTATTGCAGAATTGGAAAAATACAACATATTTTCAGTCAAACAGAATGGGTAAATTTCATGAGCAATTCCTGAAAATATTTGAAAAATTTCCCACATTAAACAGAAGTTAAACCCTTGTATGTTTATGTTTATATCTTGAGATTTCTAGGTAGACATATATACACATGACAATTTATATAATCATGTGTGTGTCTGCCTAAAGATCTCTAGGTACACAAACACAACTATATGTATATACATACACATACATATACAGAGATACATATATATACATACACACATATATATATATATATATACATGTACATACACATACATATATATATATATATATATATATATATATATATATATATATATATATATATATATATATATATGCATACACATATGTATATATATATACATACATACACATATATAGATACATATGCATATATATATATACATACATATATATTTATATACATACATATATACATATATATATTTATACATGCATATACATACGTATAAATACATATACATATAAATATATACATACATACATATGCATATAAATATATACGTATACATTTATATATACATACATACACATATATATACATACATACAAATATTTGTATATATATACATACATATAAATATATACATGCATACATATACATATAAATATATACATAAATATATATATATATATACATATAAATATATACATAAATATATATATATATATACATACATGCATACATATACATATATATATATATATATATAGATATATATATACATTCATATATATATATATATATATATATACATTCATATATATATATATATATATATATATATATATATATACATACATACATATATACATACATACATATACATATATATACATACATATATAAATACATATATATATATATATCTACATATATATATATATATACATATATATATACATACATATACATGTATATATATATATAAATTTAGTAAATGGAGTAAAACGCATATGTTAACTGAATACTTTTATTTCCAACATATGTTTCGAAGATTACAAATTATACCTTCCATAGGAATAGGTGATGTTGATAAGAATGTAATCTTCTCTTCAGGGACATGCATGGGAACCAGCTTAAACGTATGTCCGAGTTAATTATTAACTAGGAGAAAATAAATACATATAATAACCCTAACCCTACACACTCTGAGTGGTTGGCGTTAGGAAGGGCATCCAGTTGTAGAAACTCTGCCAAATTTAGATTGAAGCCTGGTGTTGCCATCTGGTTTCACCAGTCCTCAGTCAAGTCGTTCAACCCATGCTAGCATGGAAAGCGGACGTTAAACGATGATGATGATATATATATATATATATATATATATATATATATATATATATACACTTTTACACTTTTACTTGTTTCAGTCTTTTGACTGCGGCCATGCTGGAGCACCGCCTTTAGTCGAAGAAATCGACCCCAGGACTTATTCTTTGGAACCCTAGTACTTATTCTATCGGTCTCTTTTGCCGAACCACTAAGTTACGGGGACATAAACACACCAGCATCGGTTGTCAAGCGATGTTGGGAGGACAAACACAGACATACAAACACACACATACACATATATA